>NC_134708.1:80147556-80447556 GCF_043290135.1 Rhipicephalus microplus
CCCGAACAATACTTCGAATGAAGTCTGTGAGGGCCTGTCTCTCGCTGTCAGAGCCGATAGAACATGCGGTGGCCGGGATCTAGCGTTCGTATTGTGATGACCGCTGCTGCAGCGCACGTTCCATAGTGGTCGCCTCACTGATGAACTGGGCGACTGCCGTTGGTGGATTGCGCACGAGCCCAGCGAAAAGCTGTTCTTTTACTCCGCGCATCAAATGCCTCACCTTTTTTTCCTCGGGCATGGCAGGGTCCGCGCGCTTGAAGAGCCGAAGCATGTCCTCGACAAACATGGATACTTGTTCGTTCAGCCACTGGTTTCTGCAGGATATGGCTTGTTCAGTCCTCTCCTTCCTCTTGGTGTTCCGAAAGGCGTCATGGAGCTGACGGCTAAACTCTTGCCAGGTTGCAAAGGAGCCCTCGTGGTTCTCGTACCACGTCTTCGCAGAATCCTCCAAGTAAAAGTAAACTCGGCGCAGCTTGCGAGCATCTTCCCATTCGTTGATACAGGCAACCCGATCAAAGTGGTCGAGCCAGTCATCAACATTCTCGAAGATATCTCAATGGAACGGCTTTGGTGTCTGTGGCACATGAAAAACATTGGTGAGAAGAGAACCATGGGCATCGCTGGTTTGAACCGCCTGGCTTGGCATCGGAGTTGCCATCTTTCTGGGTGTCGATGTCAAGGGACCAATCTCAGGGGGTAACCCTCACAGGCGGCGGCTGCTTCTTGCTCTGGGAGATGTAGCTGTCTCCACGATGGCCGACACAGCCGAAGTACGCGTACCCAGCGTCTCCACCAGTTATATATATATATATATATATGTATATATATATATATATATATATATATATATATATATATATATATATATATATATATATATATATATATATATATATATATATATATATATATATATATATATATATATATATATATATTCCGGTCAATGCACTGTGCCCGCGGAACGGTGAACGGCCCTACGAAATCGAAGAGTACTTGTCTTCGCGGAATTCACCTCAAGACATGCAACAACGGTAGTCACGTTCGACAACACCGATGCGCTATCAGTCGCTGAGTCCTCGTCCGTCATCAAATCTGCGAAGATCACGTTCTCCTAGCCCGCGGTGGGAAAACTAGAGCCAGCGACTTCTGGAGGTGAGGCTGCTGATATACTGACAACTGATGACCCTCCATTGTTAGCCCGACAGGACAGTGGCAGTTACGCAACGACGGACAAGTGCAGTAGTAGCGACGTTACCTCCGAGATATTAGTCACGATCGACGACGTCGAGGCCATTGCGCTAATTGACACTGGTGCAGACTATTCCGTTGTCAGTGATTTTCTCGTAAGGAAGCTGAAGGAAAGTGATGACTGAATGGACCGTACCTCAGATACGTACCGCTGGAGGGCACTTAGTTAGTCCCGTGGGCTTGTGCACCACAAGGATCGTAATAAGAGGATTCGTGTATGTCGGCAGCTTTATTGTGCTTGCTCAATGCTCCCGTGAACTGATTATAGGCATAGGCTTCTTGCAAACAAACAATGCAGTCATCGATTTGCAAGAGTGCAAGGTTTCGTTTTCTACAAAGAATGCCATCGCCATCTGTCACGCGGAGAAACCAATCGTTCTACCTCTCCGCATTGTGAACGAAGACGTAACCGTGCCGCCAGGTTCCAGTGTGACCGTTCTTGTGAGGAGTGAAGTTCTCCGTGACTGTGACGGATTAGCAGACGGAAACATCGGACTGCTACTAGAAAAAGGACTATGCGTGGCAAGAGGCCTGGTGAGCCTTCGTGATGGATGTGCGTATGTCCTATTAACTAACTTTGGAAATGAGCTGCAGCATGTCGCGAAGGGAACAACCGTAGCATCGCTGCATGAGTACGCGCAAGTCTCAGATGTTTGCACTCTTGATAAAGCTTTAGAGACAGTAGATAACGTACTCCAATCAGTAGGCATTGACAGAGAGCTCTCATCATCTCAGAAACAACAGATTGCTGACCTCATCAGAGAGTTCGCCGAGTGCTTCTCGACCTCGTCGAAAGTTGGACGTACTCCCGTCGCAAAGCACCACAACGTGGTCGACGAACACATGAGACCTGTGCGTCAGCGCCCATACCGAGTAGTGCCAAAAAAAAGGGAAGCCATAAAGAACCAAGTGCAGGAAATGCTCGACGATGACGTAATCCAGCCATCCAACAGTCCGTGGACATCACCGGTTGTGCCAGTCAAAAAAAAGGACAACACGCTGCGATTTTGCGTTGACTACAGAAAGCTGAACCAAGTCACAAAGCGTGATGTCTACCCACTTCCGCGGATCGATGATGCCTTGGATAAGTTACGCAATGCTCACTTTTTTTCGTCATTGGACTTAAAAAGTGGATATTGGCAGATCGAGGAGGATGAACGAGATCGCGAGAAGACGACGTTTGTGACCCCAGACGGACTATACGAGTTCAAAGTGCTCCCTTTCGGTTTGTGCTCTGCTCCCGCTACCTTCCAGAGGATGATGGACACTGTGCTTTCCGTACCCAAGTGGCAATCGTGTCTTGTCTACCTCAACGATGTAGTGGTTTTTTCTTCTACCTTCGAGCAGCACATCCACTGACTTATAACGGTACTGGATGCCTTTCGCGCGGCAGCACTGACCATCAAACCGGAAAAGTGTCACTTTGGATTTCGTAAGCTTTGGTACCTCGGGCACATAGTCAGCGCGGAAGGCGTCCGCCCGGACCCGGAAAAGATTGCAGCAGTTGAAAATTTTCCAAAACCGCACAACAAAAAAGTGGTCAGACGATCCCTGGGACTATGTGCCTACTACAGACGCTTCGTGGAAAACTTTGCTAAGGTCACTGAGCCTTTGACACGGTTAACGAAAGAAAGTGTAGCTTTCTCTTGGCGGGAAGAACAAGAAGCAGCTTTCGCAGAGTTGCGACGCCGTTTGCAGTCTCCTCCAATACTTGCCCATTTTGATGAAGAGGCCGATACAAACATACATACCGACGGGAGTAACGTTGGTCTCGGTGCCATCCTCGTTCAGTGGCAGAATGGAGAAGAAAAGGTCATCGCTTACGCGAGCTGCACTCTATCGAATGCTGAGTCTATTTACTCAGCGACAGAGAAAGAGTGTCTCGCAGTTATATGGGCCATCAGCAAGGTTCACCCATACCTCTACGGGAGACCGTTTGGAGCAATCAGTGATCATCATTCATTGTGTTGGCTGGCAAATATCAAGGACCCTTCAGGAAGACTTGCAAGATAGAGCCTGCGACTGCAGGAACATGACATCACTGCGGTCTACAAGTCCGGTCTCAAGCACAATGACGCGGATTGCCTGTCTCGCGCACCTGTTGAGTCTCCATCATCTGACCAAGAAAAAGACATCCCATTTCTTGGAGTTCTGAATGTGTCGGAGATGGCTCGTCTTCAACGAATGGACCCGGAACTACGCCCGCTTATCCAATAGTTGGAGGGTCACCAAAATAAAGTACCACAAGTTTTCGTCCGTGGATTGACATCCTATGTCCTCTGTAACGACGTCCTATACAAGCGCAACTTCGGAAACAGCGGTGAGACGTTTCTGCTTCTTGCACCATCATCACTGCTAGCAGAAATCTTAGAAGCGTGTCATGACGACCCATCGGCTGGTCATATGGGTAGTATTCGCACTTTGGCCAGAATTCGCCGGAAGTATTATTGGCCGAAATTAAGAGATTCGGTGCACCATTATGCCAAGTCATGCCGGGATTGCCAAAGACGCAAGATACCACCATCAAAACCAGCGGGTCTGTTGCATGTAGAGCCACCAAAAAGGCCATTTGAGCAAGTGGGAAAGGATTTGCTTGGTCCATTTCCTCTCTCTTCATTGGGAAAGCGCTGGATTGTTGTAGCAACAGACTACATGACTCGATATGCTGAGACATCACCTCTCGCAAAAGGAACGGCGAACGAAGTAGCCCACTTTTTCGTCACTCATATTGTACTACGACATGGCGCACCGCAGGTTGTCATTCCGGACAAAGGAACATCATTTACTGCCCGTTTGATGCAGTCTGTTGTGAAGCTCACCCACACCGACCATAGGAGCACTACAGCATACCATCCGCAAACAAACGGATTAACCGAAAGACTCAACAGAACTCTTGCCTACATGATCTCGATGTATGTGGACGTTAAGCACCAGACATGGGACAGTATTTTGCCTTATGCAACATTTGCGTACAATACCGCAGTGCAAAAAACGACACACTTCACGCCATTTCAAATTGTTTATGGTCGGACGGTCACAACGACCTTAGATGATTCGAATGAGAGTGACCCGCACATCAGCGATTTCATAGATAGGGCAGAAGAGGCACAGCAATTGGCAAGACATCGTATCATCTTACAACAAGGCTCCGACGCAAGTCGCTATAATCTCAAGCGGAGAGACGTACTGTACCACCCCGGACACAAAGTGTGGGTGTGGACGCCTGTACGCGCACCTGGCCTATCTGAAAAACTGATGCGGTGCTATTTCGGCCCTCACAAAGTACTTCGCCGGTTAGGCCCGCTAAACTACGAAGTGATTCCTGAAGGGCAAGTGTGCTCGAGCCAACGCAGGAATCGCCCAGAAGTCGTACATGTAGTACGAATTAAACCGTACTACGAAAGGCACTGAACGACACAATTGATAAATGTGCTCAAGCATCAGGTCAATACTCCTGTACGAAACTGTTCGACATCAGCGTACGCATCGGGACGATGCGTTTCGGGAGGGGGACTAATGCCGCATGTTGTTAGGCACCTACTGAAGTCTTACGCTGCTTCCTGCTCTTATGAGTTCTGCCAGACCACCTGACAAGCCAAACGCGCCATGCAACGCTGGCTGCACGTGTCAACATACCACGCACTGGCTGGCGGTTTTTCGAAGGAGCGGGAAGCGGCCAGACGCAAAAGAAGAGGTTGACGAGCTTTTCACTCGTGAGCTCAAGATAACCTTTGTGTAGTTTGTTGACGGGCACAAGTTCGCCATAATAAATAACTGTTTTAGCTTCCGGCGTTGCATTTGTTCGTTACAATATATATCCTGACGAAGGCCGTGCCACGGCCGAAACGTAGAGTAAACAATTACCAAATTTTCGTAAGAGTGCTCCTTTATTCCTAGTTATAGATATGTATGTAGTATATATATATATATATATATATATATATATATATATACGTTTGGACACTCTCGTGATCACCTCCCGAACTTCCTAACTTGCGGTACAAGAAAACTAGTGCGGGACGATAATGGGGTTCGCAAACACGGCTGACTTGTCCTGATCACGTGGAAATCGCCGTCGCGTGCATCCTCGAACCCCTTCTTCGACGGACGTGTGGCCCATACATGTACGCCAGGGGCTTCAGTGTGAGGGTACGCACCATGGGTGACAGAAAGAGAGAGAGAGGCAACATTTATTTGGAAAAAAAAAGTTCAACGTGGGTGGGGCCCCTCTTCTAAGGCTTCACTGACCATGAGTGGTTGACAGTTCATATCTGCTCTGGAATGCCGAGAAGAGACGTCGGTATTTCCTGTGTGAGCACTTTACCAAAATCTGTCATTGGCAGCCCTGACCAGACGAACACAAAATTTATATATTATGGTCCCAGCAGAAATGGAACCGACACATTCAACATGGCAACAGAGTATTCTACCACAGAACCACGCCAGGTCTACATAGTGTTTGAAAGAAGACTCTAAACAACTCTAATGTTTGTGATACGTCAAGGGCGGTTGCTGTGCCGGCTATCCAATTTTAAAATCTTTACATACGTACTCCTGTGATAATGGCGTCGTGTCGAGTTAACACCACTTGTATGCTTGAGCACCATCCTTTCAAGTTGTCTACATAGCAGTAGCCAAGGCTACTATCTTCGCAAGTAGACACGTTACCTTTCAGCTAACTGCATCTGGTGTTGGTAATAACTATGTTCCTTTTTGCATTGTTGCACAAATGCAAACAACTGGTGCTAATAAAGACAAGAATTTCTTCAAATCGCTTGTGTGTGTACGAAATTTTTACATATCTTTAGCGTCATGTGGCAACGTTTTTTTAACTAAATATACAACGCAGTCGCATTCCCTTGGGAGACTTCGCATAGCATCAACTCCCATGTACGTGTGACCTGCCAATTTTTTAGCTACCAATTTTTTACACATTTTCTACGTATGTTCAAGAGAGTAAAAGCAGCTACATCTCTGAATCTTTTAGGTGAAGGCATAATAAATTGGAAGGTTATTTCTAAGGACACTGAAAACGAGGCCCAACTATTGTAGTATGATGTCCATCTAGATTGCGATTGCATATTCGGATAGCCATTTTAATTTTTGAAAAGTTTCTTTGTCTCATCGCTATGTTCGCGTTAAGCATTTTTTTTAAATCTTAGAGTGGCTCATAGCTGCTATAATTATCTAGCATAAGATATTGTCACACGGTGTGCAATAAACCAGCTTTCTTTTTGTTCATTTTTTAGAAAGAGCTACCCAATATGATCTTCGAGTGAGAGATGCTTCCGTTAGATTCCGTCTTCTCCGAAGCTGTAGCAGGCGGTTCCATCGGGTTGCTGGTCACGGAAGATGCATCTACAGCTCAGAGTGTCGTCACTTGAAAAAAGTGGGAAAATGAATGCATTATGGTCAATTTAATAATAAAAGTGACTGATTTCTGTCAAATAAAAAAGATGCTGCTAACATCAGTTTTAGTGAGTATATAAATAAAGGTCACGTGTTGCTCTAATTTATATTCGTTCTTGAACCATAGACGTCAAAGTCGAAGACAAAATTGCCGCTTGAGAAACTCCCGCGAAAAGCTAGCGGGTGTTCGCCCCGGCGAACGCGCTCCGGCAATCATGTAATTGACCCCTTTGTGCATTTTCTGTCAACAAAGAGCTAACCTAGACCATATCATGTGGGGGTGTACTTGTAACCCACCACCCAATTATCTACACATTAATAGTAAGGAGCAGTGGGAGGCTGTTATGTGCAGCTCGGCGCCCGAGGTCCAGGACCAGATCTTGGATTGGGCCAAGAGGATAGCGGAGACCTACGCTGGGTAGGCTCCTCTGGCACTCCACCACCGCACCTTTTCCTTTTGGGATGAATAAAGTTTTTCTCCTCCTCCTCATCTAATTGACATGGCGACGCCGCACTGTTGCAAGCGTTCGACATCGCAGCTAACTCAGGGGCGTTGGACATCGAGAATAAACTCACAGCGCAGCCAACGGCACGCGTGCTTCGGTACGATGCTGCGATTGACGTAACTGATAACACAGCCAAAGAAGAACGCTCATGACGCCGCTGCCAGATGGGTTTTTTTTTTCATTTCTCCTAGTCATCTACAGCTTTCGCTGAAAAACCAAACTTCGCACCGCTCCGTACTTTGCACTGCGCATGATGCGAACGACGATGCAGTGATATTGTAGTAAGACGCTTTCATTGTTTCCGAGCTAATCCCGTGGTATTGTAGCGTGTTACGAATCGTAAGGAATTCTATCGCTATCAAAGGTTTATTGATTCTAAATACACAGTGTGTGCTCGGGACCACTCACAGAATGAGGAGTACTGCAAGAGCGGCGGAGGTTATTCTCCCCAGAACTCTTGAACTCCATGGGGGAGCAGGGTAAAGAATTGGCCACGTAACTTACTCTTTCCTTGAGCCAGAGCAAAAGAGAATGTGAACGCTCACCTAGTCAGATGGAGTTTCCGATCTATGTAACTGTCGTCCCAATAAGTCGTGAATGGGGTCTAGCACTCGATCCTCTGCTGACGGAGTGCAATCTAGCCCCTGTGTATCACGATTGATGCGGCAAAGCAATATGACCGCCTCATAACCATTCGTCTCTGAGTGTATACGCCCCAGATGCAAATTTAATGCGTCAAGTTAATCTATAACTTTCAGTGGTAACAATATAGCGTAGCTTTGTAACCTAGAACGTTTCGTTCTCTAAGCGCGAACACTATCAAACCAAGGAACAGCGGCAACTTCTAAAGCGTCACCAAAATTTGTTTACGGCACATACAAATTGCCTCTACAGTAAGGTAGACGCTCGAAACGTTAGTGAAGAAATGCTTACAAAAAAGAAAACGCTTAAGCAAGCACAAATCTAACACGCCAGCTACGTGTGACAAGACAAGTACTCTGCCATTATGTCACGTCACACCGTGCTTGCTGCGCAGTAAAAAATTGGCCCGAATCTGCATGTTACACTGCAAATGTCGTCGAAAGATGATAGTCTTGCGTCTTGAGAGAATGAACAAAATGTTTATTCGATGTTCCGCCTAGAAAATTGGTGAATGGCATTCTGGAGGCGCTGCGTTAGAGTGCCTCGAGCGTGTAACGGCAGTGAACGAGCGCATCGAGGCACGTTAGACACGAGTGCCATCTGGCAGTTAGCTTCAAAAACGAAGGCGCGCGCGCCCACGTAGGAAGATGCGTGCCAGCCTCCAAAGCGATAAGGTGTAGAACGCAAAGCGATGGGCTGGTGCCACCACCGTGTCGTCGTAGCAAAGCGTTGGAAACACCTTTTTGAGCATCGCGTTGTACTGTCAGCACTGCGAAAGATATGCTACAGTTCTTAGAGTTACTTGTGTGCCTCTTCTAGGATAAAGGCAGACATACAAAACATAGACGTGTTGTTGTGGTGCCTCAGATATGCGCAATATTTGCTTTCTGATTGACAATTGCACAACTATAAATGCTAAATCTTGAGCAATATTGGTGGACGCTGCGGATGAGATTGGCCGTTTGATGCCGCTTGAGGTATCGTTAAGGGCAGCCAAATAGATAAATGTTCAGACAGATAGACAATATTTTTCCGTCGAAGGTCCCCAAGACAGACTAACGTCTTTAAAAAACTGGTAATGAGAAAACACACCACTCCGCTTTACGTGTCGCAGTTCGAACACAGACGTGATTTCATTTTCTAACTAGACCTTGCGTCTTCATAATATGAAGATTGCTGCATCTCCGCATGACCTGCCTCTAAAGATAAGAGGCGCCGTTTCTTTCAGAATTCACAACGTCGATAGGTAAATAAACCAAAATTACCGAGAAGCCGGGGCAGATTATCAGCTGTTACTGCCGCTCCGCCGCGGTGGTCTAGTGGCCAAAGTACTCGCCTGCTGACTCGCAGGTCGCGGGATCGAGTCACGGCTGCAGCGAATGAATTTTCAATGGAGGCGAAAATGTTGTAGCCCTGTATGCTCAGATTTGGGTGCACGCTAAAGAACCACAGGTGATCGAAATTGCTGGAGTCCTCTACAACGGCGTCTCTCATAATAATACGGTGGTTTTGGGGCGTTAAACCCCACATGTCAATAAATCAAGCTGTTGCTGCCAAGTCCAAGAATCGTTTCTCGTTTTTTTTCTGCTGGTTCACGTGCACAGATGTTTATATACCGGCTGTATTCCCAAATAAATACGCAAGTACTTCATTGAATCGTTTGTATTTTCTTGCGCAAGCCCATTTGCTCTTTGGCAGCGGCCGTGTCAGAGTGTACTGATTTGCATCTGTAAACGATAGCTTGATCTACATGGCCGATCACTAAGAAACAAACTGCATGTGCATGAAAGTATCTCAGCGTGTTATTTTATGAACGCGTACAGAACGACACACCTGTGTTATCACGTATGAGTCATCTAAGTACCGACGAGTGTGCCCGGTGGCTTTCGGTGGCGGATGGTGTGTGCTACAGCTGGGATCACGTCCTACCGATGCTCATCGCTCCTTGTGTGGACACCGTAGGCAAGAAGTAATGGTTTATTGAGGTTCACCAATAGCAAAGCTCTAGTGTATAGTCTTTCTTACTCCTCGGAATTGCGTATAATCAAACCCAGAGGAGGCGCTGATGACAGGTATGACGAATTCAGCCGGTAAGCGAGGCCTGCATTTGCTGGCAGTCATACTCGTACGGGTCACATTTGGTTGGACCGATCTCTCCGCAGGTAGCTCGCGAAGGTTGAAGTTTGAGCATTACTCTAACCTCTAACGGTTACAATAAAGTGTAGCTGAGGTACCAAAACTGCAAACATTACAGAGATGCGTTTGAGTAGTGGTGTGGTCGACTGGTGCTGTTTTTTATCTTGTTTATAGTGTATATGCCAGTACACGCCGTGGCATCGCCAGTCCGATCCAACGCCACATTGTAACGTTCATAAATTATTTCTCAGCTAGCACTGCTGAAAGATAATCTCAACTGTGTTTGTAAGCGCCTAGCTGCAACTCCCCGGCTTGGGCATAGGTGGCTTCACTGCATTGAGCCATCATGACAATGTGAGCTGATAGTTGAAATTTAGCAGTTTAGTGATTTAGAAATTTCATGTTGTTTTATAATAAAAGGTTGACGCGCCTGCAGAGTGCATCAACATCACCAGATGCTTACCCGTGGTAGATGTATATTTGCTCTTCAAATACACGTAATATATATTTAGGGCCACCCACCCCGGAAGGGGGCTACTCATCATGAATATATATATACATATATATATTAATTGCTCGTCGCCGGGGCCAAGAGGGCAGTCGAAGCCAGAGGGTTCCTGGACAAGGGAACCCTCCCACCTTAGGGTGACACTGGGCCTCGCTCGGAACACTGTTTCTAAATAAACGTTTATTTCTCTTTCTCTCTCTCTCTCTCTTGCTGTATGACTGGTTAGTAGCACGATATGTATATGTTCATTGTTGTGTTGTATACGAATAAATTAGTGTGTGGAATTGTCCGTCTTTAATATGCGGCGCAAGTTTCAAGCAATCTATGCTGCACAATCGCTGTTGGTTTCTAAGGAAAAATTTTTTTGAAACGTTATTGCTAGTGGCAGGAGGGGTCGTATTCTTGCAGGGAGCAGATTGTAAAACCCTTTGAGAGTGCAGCCTACTTACCGCATAGTGTATATGAACTCCATTTGAGAAGCATGATTCTGCTTTGGCGAGGGAGCTTGTTCACTCTCGTTCTGCCAACGTACCAGCACTCCGTGTAGAGCGTTGGCTACTCAATGCAGCAGAGAGTTTCCAGCATTCCGGAAAAAAGAGTGATATATGGGGCAATCATTCACTCCAGAAAATAGAGTTGCCAGCACTCTCTTGGCGCTGTGAGTATTCGCTAGCATTTTTCTAAATGATCAATTTGCACCATCTCATACTCGTTGTATTTCATTGAGGTACTGATTAAGGGACGTTTACCGCAGGATTTCTTTTTTCACAAATGACCAACCCATTAATGTTCTTTTATTACGAAAGCAATTATATGGACACTCTCGCCTGAATTTTGCCGCCGCAGTCAGCGTCAGCATCGCCGTCAATCACCGTATATGTATACGTATCTATATATAGTAAAATGCAAGAAAGAAAAAAATGGCCCCGTATCTGCATGTCACACTGCAAATGTCATCGAGAGACGATAGTCTTGCGTCTGGACCGAGTGAACAAAACGTTTATTTGATGTTCTGCGCAAAAAAAAAAATCGGTGAATGGTTTTGGGAAGGTACTGTGTTCGAGTGCCTCGAGTATGCAGCGGAAGCGAACGAGCACATCAAGTCACGTCCTTCGTGAGATGTGAGCGCTATCTGGCAGTTATCCTGGCAATGAAGCCGCATTGATCGTGAAGAGAGAGAGGCTCAACTCGACGATACAAGGCAGACTATTGCTAAAGAGGCTTCACTACCCCTTGTCACCAAACTTCTGCAGTGAGGAGACGCATCAAATACCCAGAGAAGATAGGGAACACATATATGTCACCCCTATCCCAAGAAACATGCACCTCAATGTTAATGCCGACCGCAGACGAAAAGGGGCAGCGGCACTATAACGGCAACGAAATGACCCCGACACTTACTATACAGAGTGCAGCCCATATCTAACGAGGCAAAACGCATTTGCTGCAGTCGTCACAAACCAAAGCCAAGGAATCACTTCAGCGACAAAACGAACGAAAAGAACGGCTGTAACAGAAGCAGCAGCCATAGCAATAGCCATCCCTGCATCAGAGTGCAAGAGACAGTCTGCGCACGTTCTCAAAGATTCCCAAGAGGCTTGTGACTGTTTCTCAAAGGCGTCCTTTCCAAGAGCGTCCTACGCATGCTAGAATCCAACCTCCAAGAAGACCACGGCATCACATGGTGCCCCGCTCACGAGGGTGTAGGAGGAAACGAACGGGCAGACCACATGGCTCGGGCATTAACTTTCCGAGCCACGGACATGCCGACCCGAATGGATTACTTCACACCTACGCTCCCGCGAGATATCCTTGAGAGCCAAAGACTGGCCCGGCAGACGATGGCGCCACCCCACCGTAAACTCACCCGCTGGCAATCCAAGGATTGCGGACGAATACAGACGAACACATATCCCAACATACACACACCTAGGAAAATCCGGCCAATCCAATTTGCTGACTGCTGCCCTTGGTGCGGTGACACATCGAAACTCCAGCACAACACTTGGACTTACCAACAAAGACCAGCAGAGGGTAACTCACCCCTCATCACACGACACGAATTTAAAAGGTCGTGGGAGGTGCGACACACCCGGCAGGACCCAGGAAGCCAGAGGCCAAGTGAGCTACTCGGGCCATTGGGGCCCTGGAATAAGGGCTCCAACCACGGAAACGTTAGTATGCCGTTTCAATAAATATTTATTCCTCCTCCTCCCGTCTCCGAGATGATAAGGTGTAAAACGCAAGGCGACGGGTAGGTGCCACCACCGTGTCATCTTAGCAAAACGTTGGAAACACTTGCCTTTTCATGCAAGCGCTGCATGGTCGGTGCAGCGTGATAAACGCTATGGTCCGTACAATTACATATGTATGCCTTTTCTAGCAAAAAATACACATACATAATGTGGACGTGTTGTTATGGTGCCTCAGATATGCGCAGTAATTGCTTTTTAATTGACAATCGCACAAGTATGAACGCTGAACCTTGAACAATATTGGTGGGCGCAGCGGATGGGGTCGGCCATATGGAGTAAAATTCGGCCACTTTGGTGCAGTTTAGGGTACCGTTAAGGGTGGACAAACAGACAAATGTACATGCAGACAGACAGACAGAGAGACCAAAATTTTTGCGTCGAAGGTCTCCAAGAAAGACTATTGTCTTTAAAAAGAACAAAAACACCCCGGCGAGCGGAATCGAATGCGGGATCTCTACGTCGTGAAAGTGAGGCGTTAACAATTGAGCCAGGTCAGAGCACAACCTTCTCGCTTCAAACGGCAAGGTATTTATATCTACCACTTACCGCTGCTCACGAGCAACTTGGGGTAGAATTTTGTTTTCAGCATTACCAGCAAGATGGCGCAATGAGCGCGCGTCGCCACATTGCCTGGTGGCGTCCGCTATAATCTCCCACGCGTACTTCGTCCGGCTTTCAGAAGGGGAGCGATGCTCCCTCCTGCGCTCTTCGCTCGCGGTGGCGATGATTAGAGAATTGTATGTCCTGGCTGTCCTCGGGCTTTACCTGGAACGATTCTGCTGTAGTTACTTGGCGCACAAAGGTGACTGCAATCATTGCAGTCTCCGTTTGCGAAATGCGCGCACTTTTGAGACACAGCGAAGTAACAAACTAGACGCTTATTCACGTGCATCCGCACCTGCGAGTACGTTCCGTGCGTCATTTGTGCGTGAGGAACGCGGGTCACGTTTCAATCTGTTTCAAATCTGCGCGGGACTTTTCGATTTGTTGCCATCGTGTTCATTGCTTCGCCTTTGCAGCAAAGCTGTGACTTTTTTTTTTCGCGGAGCTAAATTTTATAGATCTTGTGCATATATATTTTTTTATCTAGAAGCATTAGGCAGAAAAACTGCATTTCTGAAGGCAACGTTTTCACCGGCTTGAAAGCATGACGTGTAAACAGATGACACTCGTCAGATTGATTAACTGGCGCGCGTCGAAATATCCCTTACAATTTCCCCCGGCGCTCAATATTGCCGACGTTTCTACCTTTATCAGTTTTCATTATATTACAATTATAGGTATCTTCAGATATTATGATATTATTATGGCGTCTATATTGATAGAACGATTCCCCTCGTGCCCATCTCTACACGTACATAGGAACTCGGGCTTTCCACGGCAGCTGGAGTTATATTATTGCACATTATTTCTCCGCTGGCGCGTTTGGAAAGTAATGGCAGTAGCAGCTCATATAAACTGATTCACTCATACTGAAAATGGTGCGACACGGTCTCTTCAACGCTACTACCTTATCACATAAGTGATATAGCCGGATTCAAAAGGACACTCATTTGCAGGTCGATCAATCAAGTGGAAAGTAGATAAGAAGATTAAAATAAGATAAGATGACGATTTCATTCCCAGCATCCCACGAGAAAACAAGCACCTCTTTTCTGGAGCGCATCGCGTACGTATCCGCCGTGCTGGTGTAGGGGTTGCAGAGCTCGGCTGCTCACCAGAAGGTTCTGGGTTGAGGCCAGGCCGCTGTGGTAACATGTGCAATGTGAGTGCGCGTGAATGATTGCGAGATAGCCAAAACATTTTGGAGCCTTCCGCTATGGTGTCCATAACAATGATATTGTTGTTTGAGAGGCGCAACCCCACACATTATTATTATTATTATTATTATTATTATTATTATTATTATTATTATTATTATTATTATTATTATTATTATTATTATTATTATTATTATTATTACAGTGAGAGCTGTTATGATATAACAAGTGTCGCATGCACCGTAGTCGTCCGTCACCACCGCTGACTCCGGCTAGGTCTGTAACCACTATCACGTGAAATTTTTAAAAAAAACTAAGTGTATAAAAACACCAAGGATCATGATGGGATTCGAACCAGGATCCATGCGTGCCAACCAAGTGTTCTACCACTAAGCCACGTTACTACCTCCATCGCCACTATCTCCATCGCATCTACTAAGTCGATCGCTAACTAACCCTAGGCTGGCTTGTTGTCGGGAAAGGGATTGTTTTAACATGAGTAATAAATCCTTTTGAAAGAGCCAAGGAACAAGCGGGCGCCAATGTGAATTGCCTGAATAATTGGTCGTAGAACGCTCGGATCCGTTACTAAAGCTTCGGGTGTAATTTTTCATTGTTGTCAGCCGCAGCATCGAAATATTGCAAAAGGTTCTTGCAAGTGTGTAGCAGGTACCACGCTTCTCTGAAGAATGACGAAGGATGGCTTAGTGTATCCTTCCAACATAAAAAGAACTGTGACCTAGGTCGCAGTGGGTACCCTGCAATTACACTTGTAGTACTTATTGAAATAGTGTTTAAAAAATGCTGTGAAAGGCCACTCTTGCTGCTGTTGCTATGACTGTACCGCGCGTTGCGCGCAGGCCTGGCGTTTTGTATTATTGTCATTACTATTGTTGTCATCATTATTATTGTCATTAATATTATTGTCATTATTATTACAAATGATGACGTCACAGCCTCTACACTGTATTCACTGGTTTCACACCTATTTATCACAGCCCTAGGAGTGTAATTGTGGAGCTCAAAAGGAAATCTGTGAAGAGGTATATACTAAAAGGCACCTTGGCTTGTCGCTGTACCTTGAATTTGTCACCGCGTCTTACGTGGATGACTGTCTCAGCTCTTTAGGGCATATATCTTGTAGGGATAAGAACGAGCCACCGTGCTCATGGCGAAGCCCCAGCTGACCTCATTGGGCATATTCATCCGATCTTAATGATGAAAGTGCCGCTCGTCGTCATCAACACAATGTTCAGCATACGCTACTCAAAGAAGGCACACACCGATATCTTTCAAAAAGCGGTTTTCTTTTGTGTGTCAGCTGTGTGCTAGCGTGAGATAACAAAACAAATTAATTGAGTGACAACAACACATTGTCGCAAAATGACAGTAGCCGTAGCCAAAAGCAACGTTTTATCGCACTGTTCACTGACCCGGGCATGTTGCTCTGTATAACTCTGGCCCTGCAGATTCACCTGTCAGCAACAGCTGTCTCCCGTAATGGCTTTAAAGGTAGGAACCAAGCTAGTACCTCAGATTGTGCTGCTGATGACTGTTGCGCTTGACCATGGTGAACTGCCTTTATTTCTAGTTCCTTTAGGTCATATTCAGGTAAAGATAAGAACTTTCTTACTATGTCGCTAAATATGTACTTCGTACCAAAGACACGTACTCCTTTTTTGAGAGTTCAATGTCACTCCCTTTCTAGTTTCTCTGAACTAGTATTGTGTTTGTGCCTGTTTGAATAAGTATTCAATATACTCGCCTCCTAACCAGCTTTGTTTCTGCTTCAGTTTTCGTCAACATAAGTATACCCCTCTTGATCAGTTATCTTTAGTACATTCTACAGATACATTACTCGACATTTTACCTGATTATATTCGTAACTAGAACCTTGCCATTCCAGATCACAACCTAAGCCTTTTATGTAATTACTAAGAAAAAAGCCTTTGTTATATAAGAAACGGACAATTTGACTGCTTAACAGAAATAATTACTCACAAGCCTTCATGTGACACATCAAATTCACTAGAAGTTATTCGAGGATATACCATAGGGCAAGTTTTTTTCACCCAGAAATAAAGCAAATAAGGTTGTAATATGTGAATAGATCATCGGAGATTTAAGCATCCCACAAATAGAGTCATATTTCTCGTGACTGAAATCGTATATCATCCTTAACTGTTATCTTATACGGGCCTGCTGAACGGCGAACCACGAACTGTAGTTTTGCTGTTTTTCGCCCGTTTGCACTTTACTTTCGCCTTGGTTATCCCCGAAACAAATGGGATCGCTCGTGAATTCTGCGCCTAATACGAAAATTCTGATGCGACTCAAGAGTCAAGGCAAGACACAGCGACTAACGAACTTCGTAGGAGGCGCTCAACATCGCCGAATTGATATACACTGCAATTTTTTTGTCGCAATGGAAAGCTTCGATTAGACCACATATAGCAGTAGGCGTACACTGCGCACCTTGCTGTGCCATATAAACGGATGTTTCATCTGTCAGTATATATCTCACAGCTTTCTGAATAAACTTTAGGGTGGTGGTAAGTGCTTGTCTATGTGTTTCCTGCCCCTGTCTACGTATCGCGCTTGTATTTCAAAACTTCATTGCTTTGTGATTTATTCTAGGTGGCCATGATAGGCCTAGGATTTTCTCCAACATAAACGTTCACTCAGAATCTAGCGTGTGGAATTCCTGTTGTAGTCGCCGTCGTTGTGTGCCGTGTTTCAGACCGTAACTGTCGATCAACAGGTGATATATGTCCTGGTCGTCGTGCCCACACAAACATGCTGGCAATGTTGCATTCCGAATCCGAAATAGGAAGTGTGTAACCAGTTCCAAGTCTTACGCAATGTGTGAGTGTCCGAACGCAAGGTAGCTGAGGAGATTATTATGTATGTTTGCTTTGTTACGACAAAATCCAAAATCCTGCCGTCTTTCTTATGAAGGATGCTGCCAGAGCCAGTTCTGCAGCCCTGTCCAGGCCACCACCTGCTACTGGAGTATAGCTGTTAAATACGTTATACGAGACGTGGTTTTACAAATCGGAGGTGAGACTTCCCATCTTAAGAAGTTATGTTCCCTGTAAGTTTCTACAACATACGTTCATTATTGCTTGCTATTTTGAGTTACTCACATTACGACCTTAAAAGTCACTGGAAGCACATAAAATGAAGGCAGACTGTGTGTCTTCTCCTGTTTCATTCAGTTTTTCTTTTTTTGCTGATTCCCAAAGAGCAATACCAGCGTTCAGTATCTGTGCTATCGCAAGGCTTGTTCAAATGTATTTACATATCAACATTGGGAATTGTGCTAATAATCATGTTTATATATATATATATATATATATATATATATATATATATATATATATATATATATATATATATATATATATATATATATATATATATATATATATATATTTCAACTGCAGATGCCATGAATTTGTTCTGACATGTCACTTAGCATCTGCTAAAAAAACATGTGTCACTCTTTTTTTCTTAGCTTCGAAACCAGACTACTGGCTTTGCTTTCTTACCACAAATTTTTGACGGGAATGCAGCGTTGTTTTTCTTGCTCACTGAGAAGTGGAAGCTTTATTTAATTTTAAATTATCAGGTGAAGGGTGGGTGGGTCCCGTTGTTTAAAGAACCACTGGCCTTTTCAACTCGCTGTGCCTGATAGAGCAGGGCAAGTTGTGTTTCTTAATCCTTCCTGGCAATCCAGACCCCCCACAACCTCGCAAATCAATTTTTTCTGAATAAAAGAGGTTTTTATAGTATGCAATTTTCTTGTTCCTTTATTGAAAACTCGGCAGATCCCACGTAGCTTGGAAATCAACGTTATACGAACCATATGAGTGGAAGGTGACTGAATTTATTTTTTTATTAAGCGAGACGTTATGACGCGGCAATAAATATACGTGCAAATGTACGGACACACATATGTTGAACAACCGCATATGCTTTAAATTAGCAGTTATTTACTGTTGCGTAACCATGCCAACAGCAACTTTGTTATTAGCAACACCAGCAGCAGTAAGCTGATATGAAGCGCAGGTCTTTGTACTAGTGCGCACACTTGACGCTACACGAACATTATGATCTATTTGAAAAGTATATCCGAGACCTGGCATGGTTTTGTGGTAGAACGCTTCATTTCCAACCAGAATGCTAGGGTTCTATTGCTGTTGGGACAGTGGCATTTATTGCTTGCATTCATGCGGTCAGAGCTGAATATGGCAGGTTTTTTTCTGAATGCTCAAGCATTGAAGTTACCAATATGTGTTCTCGTCGTTCTTGGGTAGAATGAAAATGTTTACACTTAAGACACATATCAGTATATTCACCTGCGGGTATGTGCCACTGGTTGGCGGAAAGTATCTGACGACGTACGCGACGAGATTGTGACGTTATTCAGGTCGTGACCGGCGATTCACATTCGTCAAACCATCTTACGCCCCCCGCCCTGATTTTGGTGTGACCTTGTGTAAGGGGTGATCATGACAGCACCCAGACGTAGGCGGCGATAGATAGATAGATAGATAGATAGATAGATAGATAGATAGATAGATAGATAGATAGATAGATAGATAGATAGATAGATAGATAGAGACAGATAGATAGATAGACAGATAGATAGATAGATAGATAGATAGATAGATAGATAGATAGATAGATAGATAGATAGATAGATAGATAGATAGATAGATAGATAGATAGATAGATAGATAGATAGATAGATAGATAGATAGATAGATAGATAGATAGATAGATAGATAGATAGATAGATAGATAGATAGATAGATAGATAGATAGATAGATAGATAGATAGATAGATAGATAGATAGATAGATAGATAGATAGATAGATAGATAGATAGATAGATAGATAGATGACAAAAGTGCTTGCAGTACGCAAAGCAGTACTTCACATATGAAACTGTGTTCCTCGGTTTTATAATATGACATTATTTTTAATGGCTGCAGTGTCATGCCAAAATTTCTCAAAAATACTGAATTTCTTCAGGAAAAAATCAATTTCTTCAGGAAAAACAATTTCTTCAGGAAAAAATGCAAGCAGTTTTATAGTGAATGCAGCGAAGAGGTGCGAAAGCACTTTTTGGCACAGGAGAACGGCTACCGCATTGTACAGAAGGATCTCATGGACAAAGCCAAGTGTCACGGTGAGAATACTCCGTAAAATATGCGTGTAGCTGTCATAAATTAGGGAATTGTTAGAATGTAAATTAAACTCACGGTGAACTTAAACAGCACTTCAGAAGGCTTCCCATTTTGCGTCAAGTATGCCTACTTGCTACATGTAAAAATTGTCCACGAGTAAAATGTGCAAGACAATTCCTAACGCATTCTACCCGAGGCAATAATTACCTTTTCTTTGGAATCAAATCGAATGGCCTCGCCTCCTTAAGGTATTTGAGCCACACGGCACTGCCCCCTGGATTGATCCCATTCAATTATGTATCATGATGACCTTAGTGACGTCATTCGTGTATACATCATAGTGATGCTGTGAGGGAGCCGCAAATTTGAAGGTCTACGACTGCGTATGCGGGCTCGTCCCTTTTTCCACCATTTGTACTGCGTTGATCTTGAACCTGCATGTGTGTATACATCGGCTGAAAATTTTATCACGTAGGTTATTTGCGGCTCACTATTCATGATGAGTGAAGCGAGACCTACTCCTGCTACCCTGAAGTTGAGCAGCACATACACTTTGCTTCATGTAATAGGTGCTCTTTTTCAAGGCTGGTTGTTCGTGAGAGCTTCCTTATAAGCCTCGTTGAAGTCATCACCTTCGGCTACAGACAAACAACGAAGTGCTAGTTGGTGCCTGATAATAACTTATGATTCAATTTTTCTTCAACAGACTTGAATGTGCTAAACACGTGCATCGACTCTGTCACCATGTTACGAAGGTGCCGTATCACAATTGTGGAGAATCCAATGGCGGAGATTGCTGAAAAAACCTCAAGTAAGCATGCTAATTTCGCTCTTGCTTTTCTTGAAAAATCACTTGTTTCCCCGAAGCACAATGGCAGTTTTTTTAGAAGATAAATTGCTTACCTGACCATTCGAAAACAACTGTTTATAAAGTATAGACGAAATTTCAATATGGTATAGCCTACGCCAGGTAACATAACAAGCCAACTAATGTTACATGGAGATTTTGCTGTTGTTTTGTCTTTATATTTTGGTAAAACTGAAGCATTATGAAACATTTAGACTGTATAAATTCGTGGTCGATGACATCTTTTTTATGTGAAATGGTAGAGGCTGTGCACTGTGCAATGTCACTGCACGTTAAGATCAGACGGTCGAAAGGTATAGAGCCATTCACTACGTCGTCTCTCAGAATCACAGATTGGTTTCAGGACGTAAAATCCTGGACAAGATGATGATGGTTACTATTCTTATTTTTATAATATACTGACTCACACTAAAGGTTTTTTGAATTTTCAAATTAATACTGCATACGAGAAAAACAAAAAACTGTTTCTTCTTCAATTATTAAAAATCACGTCAGTGCTCATTTGGGCCATCGGTAATTTGTGCTCCATCGTGTGAAACTTCCCTGGTGGGTATGCGCCACAGAAATTCGGCAAGCCCCTTCAGCCAAGTAGAGAAAGTGAGAGTGTCGAGTGAAAACGAACACGTGAAGAAGAAAGAGAAAGTGTGAGACGAAAGAAGACTAGAAAGAAATGAAGCGTTAGAAATAGTAAGGAAGAGAAATATAGTGACAAATGAGTGGAATAAAGGAAAAAAGTTAAAAGCACACTAAACGAGAAAGAAACATATGTAGAGAAAAATGGACATGAAAAAGAAAGAAAAATAGAAATTGCTAGAAAAAGAATCAACATATTTGGCTTTCTCAGCTCGACTTCCCGACTTTATCTCTATTTCCCAAGCTGAGCAACTGGCAATAGCCCTAGCATTGCGTAAAGTGCCCCAAGATCTATCAGCAGCGATTGTTCTAACAGACTCTCTCTCGGTCTGTACTGCCTCAAGCTCACCAACTTTTTTGCGTACCTTAAAAATTTTCTACTCGATCATTCCTAGACAAGTGCGACTCGTTCGACTAGTTTGTGTACAAGGCCACAGAGGTTTAGCTCTCAATGAGCAGGCAGATCCACTATTTGTATCTTCTCTTGATTGTCCTGTTTTACCTATTTTGCCTACTTCTGAATATCTCACAGCAGCACGCTTTGAAAAACACACAACGGCCAATAACTTCGAAAAATCTCCTTTGTTTTTATCAGACTATCCACAGCTAAAGTTTACTTGGAAGAACAAGTGGTGTTCATCAATAAAGAAAGAAATAGTAATTACAAGGCTGCGTTATCGAGTCCCTTCGTTGAACTTTTACCTTCACAGGTCATGTCTCGCAGAGTCACCTTTGTGTCTTCATTGTAATGAGAGAGAATCTTTTGAGCACTTTTTTTGTGATGCCGAAAATTCAAAATTCAATGAAAAAAACTACTAGAAGAGCCTTTACGAAAGATGTACTTAAGCTTGGCACTTCCAGTGATTCTTTCATTTGGCGCAATCACATTTGGTCTCAGCCACAGGAGTGTTTTTACCGCTGTTACCAATTTCTTACAAGAATCTAAAAGAATGGAATACTAAACATAGATAAATTCAGTTGTTTTGTGTATAGAATTTGTGTGTGTGTGTGTGTGTGTGTGTGTGTGTGTGTGTGTGTGTGTGTGTGTGTGTGTGTGTGTGTGTGTGTGTGTGTGTGTGTGTGTGTGTGTGTGTGTGTGTTGTGTTATCTTTTCAAGATTTTTTTGTTTATTTAGCAATCTAACACCTTTAAAATATTACCTATTTTACCTCAGGAATTCAACCCTTCCTTTCAAAAAGTCAATTGATTTAAAAAGCAAGGCACCGTCCCATTCATGGCCTATCTCCCTAGGTGGGTTGTGCCATGTTGTTGAGGAACCAACCAACCAACGAACATATTTACACAGCGCAGGACTACGAGTAGTTAAGGCGTAACTACGGAAGAAGAGGCAAGGACAAAAAAGAGTGTGTGAAACAGTGCCATTTTCTGTCTTTGTCTCTTCTTTTGTAGTTACACCGTAAGTACTCGTAGTCCGGCGCTGTGCAAATATGTTAATTCTCAATCACCGACTAGCCCAAGCATCTGTCTTATCGAGAAAAAAGAAAGAAATTGAGAGGGGGAAAACAAAAAAGTAGAAATAATAGTGTTGTACTTACTTTATTTGAGCGTGACATTATGACTCACGACTGTTCAATTTTTATATTCTCTAGATAACTGATTGGCTAATATTTCTTATCCAAATTTAATTTTTATCTGTTTATTAGCCAATGGTGTAACGGCCAGTCCACCGTAATGGGAACGAGACAAAACATAAGCACAAGCAAGCGAGCAGGAAGCACACGCAAAAAAGAGGTACAAGAAACAGAAAGAGAGGAAATCGACACGTCCCACTCATTGTTGGAATCGATGTAATGCAAAGCAGCGAGCGAAGAGCAAATCATGCTGCACATATCATTCATGTCAGGATTTACGTGTTAGCACCTGTCATTTACGTTCACCACACACTAATGTCACATAGCATATATGTTTTGTGTACAGGTATATGGGCCAATATATATATGTACAAATTTGCACGCACAGACAAATTTCGAAAAGTTGCAGATGTTTATATAACCAGTTGTTTGCACTTGTGCAATGATGCCAGCAAGAACATGCGTATTAGCAACACCAGAAGCTGATATGAAGTTCTGATGCTCGCGAGGATTCTGGGCCTGGGCACTGCTACATAAATCAACTACAGCGCATTACAGCTAACCACAATAGACGTCAACCCGACGTGACGGCTTTATGAATAGAGTATAGAGTACATATGTGATGTATAAAATTTTGTGGGCAGTACAGCAACCACTGTGAACGTTTCATAAAGATTAGCGTCCACTTAAAACGTATTTCCTAGACCTGGCATAGCTCTGTGCTACGATGCTTCATTGCCACGCACAATGTTTGCGTTCGATCCCAGCTTGGACCCTGACATTTATTCTTTGCATTCGTCGCGGCGACGCTACCAATGTCGGGTATTTTTGAACGCTCGCGCGTTAAAATATCCCATGTGTGTTCTGGTCGTTCCTGGGTTTATACTAAGTCTCCGTCCCTTGTGTCACATACCCGAATACCAGCTGCACATACCCGCCCGTGGGTATGTGCCACTGTCTGGCGGGAAGTGTTTGACGACGTACGAGACGGGGTTGTGACATTATCGATGTCTTGAACAGCGCGTCATATTTGCCACCCCATCTTACCCTCCCTTGCTAGTTTTGGTTCACGCCAAGATAAAAGGGTGATTACTAGAGCACCCAAACTTAAGCGGCTGGATAGAAGATATGCTCGAAGTCACCGAAGTTGACTGAGAAATGCTTCGCATTTATTACAGTAATTGCGAACACCTACGTATGTGAAGTTTTGTAGACTCGAGGTTTCCTTGGAGATGCTTATTGATGCATGACATAACTTTGTTCACTAGTTAGCCCTGACTGCACTGAATTTGTTGTGTGTTTCTAAACAGTTGTTAACAATTTAAAGTACCTGGTATACTCTACTATGGGAGAGCAAAAAGCCGTCCTGTGGGCCTCACCGACAACACATCCTTAACGGTACCCTAAACGGCCCCAATATCGTGGCTCTCACACTTGAAGCCATCGCGTAACGAGAACTCCACCGTACCATACGGTAAAACGGTTGCTCATATTATTTCATTTTTCATTTCAAACTCATACAAACAGTGTTAGAATCACTGGCGCTAAAATCATTTATCAATAAACTAAGAAGTTTCTCATCAACCCGCATAATATTTGGTAGCATTTATTTTAGATGGTTCCTAATGAAAACATTCACTTTTTGATGTAGGGCTATTTAAAAACAAAGTTTTTTGCTAATCACGTGCATTGCATGTTCTGACAATATTGCGTCATGTCTCTGAAGTGCGAATTCTCAATTTGAATGTCAGCCGTTACATTTTTTTTCTTTTATGCTATATTAATTTTTAATATTTCGCCTTCCACATTTTCTACATACAGCAAGCCTTAAATAAGTAACGCACTTCAAGACTTGATTTTTTTTTACTTCTGAAAACTTTAATTCTCGTTAAAATTAGATTGTATTTTTAAGTAAAATTTAATGTTTGAACGTGGTTCTGTTCACTTTTTCTCCGCAGCTCTGCCAGGGAAATGTCAGTTTGCCTCAGTGATGTTCTGAAACCTTGCTCCGAAGCACAGCACTTCTACGCCTGGAATCACATCACCAATTCTTACGCCCTGGCTCTGACGGAGCTCTTCTGGCACGACAATATCACTGTGTCCCACGTCCATCCTTCAGTTCATGAACCAAAGAAAATCGAGTTTATTTATTCGACCACTGAAGCTACGCTGACATTACACAGTGCAACTGCAGGGCGCGTTTCGCTAGGCTTTTCAGGCCTAATATTGATCACTATTTTAGGGATATACACTGCCTAGTAGTATTAATTCATGACTATTAACACTAGTTATAGTTATAAAATACAGCAAAAAGGGGAAGATGAAAGCTTGCTACGAAACATTTTCTAAGAAGCGGTTGTGTCGAGCAGATGTCTTGGCAAGCGGACTTGCTTTTTATTTAATTTTTGTGCATTGATATGGTATATAAGGAGATGTTAGCGAACACGTACAGCGCCAGCTACTCCTTAGCCCTTGAGTATAAGTTGAACACATATCTTCAAGGTAAATATAATTGGCAGTACATTGAATATACAGCATGCATATGCGAAAATACAATCATATGTACATTTCAGGCACCACCAGCACAATGTTCGAAAGTCAACAACCATATCCTCTGGTAATGCCTCTCGTTGACATTCGATCCAACCGGCACAAACTAGCAGAGCACACGTCTGGTCCTTATGAAGATGTATTCACTTATGTGTACACAGAAGTCGACAGGACATTCACTTTAGAAATGTCTTCCTCAAACTAGTCTTCTTCGAAGCAACAGATTCCTAAAGGCTACAATTACAGATTTTAAGAGTTCGAGTGATAATACAATATCACAAACGCTATGAAGAGCCACGCTATACGACAACATAATGTTGCTACATCTGCGACTCTGTACTCTTGTACTGCCAAATTCGGAACTGCAATGACGTTTTTCTCCCTGATTTCATTTGTTCGATACGAAGACATAAACTTTACTAAGCTCATGTATGTTCAGAAGGCAAGTGTTTGTGGAATAGGTGAGTCCTATAACGTAATGCTCCAAATTAGTTATGCGTGTCAAATTGCAGCTTCCTTTTCACGAACTACTTTTCTAATAGCGTGGTAGCCCACTGGTAGAGGGTGTCAAAGCTTGCACATAGCGAATGTTAACGAAGTCTCGTTGCTCGTGGGGAAATGTATCCACAAGATTGTGCTTTTGTAAAACAAATGTCACAATAAAAAAAAACATTTCTGCGCCACACCGCGGTGGTCCAGTGGCTAAGGTACTAGGCTGCTGACCCACTGGTGGCGGGATTGAATCCCGGCTGTGGCGGCTGCATTTCCGATGGAGGCGGAAATGCTGCAGGCCCAGTTGCTCAGATGTGGGTGCACGTTAAAGAACCTCAGGTTGTCGAAATTTGCGGAACCCTTCACTACGGTACCTCTCATATTCATATCGTGGTTTTGGCACGTTAACCCCACATATCAATCTAACATTTCTTCGCAGCTTGTTTTTTTTTATTTTATTTGCACTGGGCTTCAACCCACCAACGAACTGTTTCCACCAACTATCAGATCGTGCACGAATTTTTTTATGTGTCCCAATTGTTTAACCAGTGCTGTTAAGGTTACACGCAGAACCCCAGTTAATAGGTTAATTCTGCAGTCAACGTGAGCACCGGCAATAACACTAGAAGATCAGATGAGGCCCACAAAAGCTGATGAGTTGCGCTGATGATTATACTGTTGAAGGAGACAAATGTGTCCATCACTGTAAGTGAATATTGGGGGTTGTTTGTACATTGATGAGGACCATAAAAGTCGTTAATGGGAATGTTACTGGTGTGTTTTGAAGGGCTTCTCGACCATCACGGAGCCACAAGTGCACAAAGACAGACGTTGAGTTCAAGCGGGAAATGGTGAATTTGGAAAACCTTCAATAGCTGGAGCAATGCTTGCAGACACGGCCTATATTCGCTCACTCCAATCAATACATCGATACAGAGGTACATATGGGTGTAAGTTGCGCAGAACTTGCCTCTGTACTTGAACAATCAGCCAACTCTTTGCATCAAGTGGATAATCAGGGTGGGAGTCCTTCAGGTCAGGAAAAAAATACATCAAGAGTATCACAACTGACACCAACCAAAACGTTGCAGCGGCGTATTGAAGGCATTCGTGGGGTGGTTAAGAACACCCTCCCGTTTTGCCGCGGGTTGTAGTTTGTGTGTATACACCGGTGCAAGACTTCCGAGAGAACAGCTGATCTCTTGAGCCGTTTGCTGTATGGGCCATGATTCGAGTAGTAGCCTTCTTTTCCAGTTAATCTCGCTTTCAAGGTTTGTCGTTGCGTTGAAATTCATCTGGTGGTCAAATATCTCAAAGAGCTCGGCGACGGCTGGGCGCTCTTTGTACAGCTTCCGCACGTCGTTGGTGTGTTGTCCGAGTATGTTAGGTTTTTGTCACGCTAACATTCGTAACTGTCACCACCTAGAGAGGGCGCTAAAGTAAGTCCAATTATAAACCCAACAAGGCCGTCATTTGGGGGATCACGCAGCCGGCGGCCGCCCCTGATGTGCCCATCACTTCAAACTGTGTGGTATTTTCGGCTGAAACCACAGTGCACATGTTTTCAAGACTTTGTGCAGGAGGCCATATACTCTAGAATGTATTATATCCCACATTACGTGTTAAGCAACGCGTGTGCGTTGTATTATCGAAGGGAAAGAAGTTATGAACACCAGGCACATCGTTTGCTAAGGTGCAAATGGATGCTCGTACAGCTTTGTGAAGAGTATTCAAGTATTGCGCCAGCTGACTTGCCCATCGTGGACACGCACCAGCCGCAGTTCGAATTCTGAAGCAACGAAACGACGGGGGTGAGTTTACGTACTGCACTGGCTTACTTAATTTTGTAAGGGTAGCGTGTATCGTTCTTCGACTGGGTAGTCTCGCCGACTTGGCGCGTTTGAACAGCACCTATGAAAGTGTATTTTTTTCTTCACCCGAAAGTAGTATAGAAGCGCCTCTTGCTCACTAGGCCGTAGTTGTCCCCCGCCACCACCGCCAGTGTCCGTGATCAAATCGCGCGAAATTAGCAAACAAACCTAGTATCCATGACACAGTGGGGCTCGAGCCCGGGTCCGCTGAGTGCCTGTTCAGTATTCTACCACTGAGCCTCGCCGGTTCTTGGGACTTGTTGGCGCACTTGACTTAGGCAGGATTGATGTCGGAAAAGCAATCGCGTTTCTACGACTTATAAAGCGTTTTAAAACAGTGAAAAAACGAGCAGTCGTCGCACAATGCGAATAGCGTAACGAGTGGGTCATCCAATGCTCCAACCCGTTACAAAAGCTTGTTCGCGTTCACCCCATAATAATGATGATGATGATCCTCGTAATTCTGGTGCACACCCACAAAGGGGTGCATATTTACTTGTCGTCAGCCACTGCATGAACAATTGCCACGAAGTTTCTCGTATAGTTTAGCGGAAACCATGATTTTCAGAAAAATGATAAAAAACATCATAATTAATATCAGCCTACTACCCCAAAACTTTTAATCTTAATGCCATAATTGGCATCAAGCAAGTGTGCTTGCAGCAGTTACCCAATGAGTGTTTAGAAAAAGCTCTGAAAGGCCGATCATCTAGCTTTCGCTGTGACTGTGCTGTGCCTTCTGCGTAGACCTGGCGCATTTTGAATGGTTTGCAGTCTTCATTCATTCCATATTTCACAAAGAAGCGTAATCATGTCACATCTATTTATAGTTTGAAAGCAAGCAGCTCTAAGGCGTCGCACATTGTGAAAATTCCCGATTTTCAAGCGTTACCAGTCATTTATTTTCGGCAACACTCTGAACTGTCCTGAATATACCTTATACCTATTGTTTAAATAGTAATTTGCTTCCCACTACGAGTCAAATGACAGCACTCCCCCCCCCTCACTGCGTGTAAAGAATGTTTATATATCAATTCTATGAATCTGTACTAGGAACGCTTCTCGCTTACTTTTTTTTATTGATACATTCGTAAATATAGCAATACCTCATATATATATCCCTGCTTTTAGACATATTATTCGTTTATTTCAAGCGTTCTCTGTAACTTTTTTTAAATTTTTGATAACGCGACAGCGTTAAACAGGTCATTTCGCAAAAAGTTTGGTGTCGGCGTGGGCGTCATCGATTGCAAGCGAAAAATTGTAACCTTGTCTACAACAACAAATCCAGAAAATTGCTAATAAAAATAAGTAATACATCTTGGGCCTGACTGCGGTTGAAACCCGGACTGTCTGTGTGGGAAGCAGGTGTTCTAGCTCAGAGCCACGAGATTCGTTGAAATTGCTATGCAAAAAATATATTACACGAATGTTATGCAGTTGAAGACGTCTTTTTAATTCATCTATATTGCGTAGTACAAGCGCGAAATCAGGCCAGGCGAGCTTCCATTGTAACTGCAGTGAGCTCGTTGTATATACATTTAAATTTTTAAATAAAAATTTAATGTGCATAAAACTGCGCGTATTTTCGCTGGCAAAATTGACGTTAAGAAAAAGTTAAACAGTGCACGAAAGATTAAACACCCAGAAGGACAAAGAGACACAGAGCTCAACTCACAACTGTTTTACTGCGTGTTCCGCATGGCCTTTTACGGCACGCATCAGAGCAACAAAAATAAATTATAGTGAAGGGGTCATGACACCCCATTTTACACCATAATATGTGTTCTGTGGGCTAGTTCTTGTGCGTTCACAAACAAGCTGGCGAAAATTCAGCACGCTTAGTCGTGTTGTTAATTTATAATTGAATATTTTTTTTATAAACGAGCGAGCGGCCTAGTGGTCGGGCAACACTGGCACGCTCACTAGCCGTGACGTAACGAATCGTTTGCTCCGCGAGCTTCTGCATGGTGTGCAGTCTGGAGGGCGATCGCGGATTCGCTCGCAGGATTTCAAGCTGGATGGTTGTGCCCTCGCGATCTCCGACATCAGCGTAGCTCCCGCCGACTGGTTCGCCCTCCGCGGTCTCCTGATGCCGTGCAGCTCTCGCATTGTGGCGCCCCGCCCTTGGACTGCTTCGACCGGATCTCCACTTTCCTATCTCCTTCTTTTTTCTCTCGCTTGGCTGTCTTCTTCTCCGTCTATTTTCCTTCTATTCTTTTTATCCCTCCTTCCCCCCACCCCTATAAGGCACTGCGCCGTGTCGCCTGAAGGCAGACAGAAATTAGGTGCATTTTTCCTCTTCATTCTAACCACTACCACCAATCGCGTTTCATGGTCAGCTGCGCTTGCATTCGAGTTGTTTCAGAGTTATTCAACATGCCACTGGAACTGAATGACTTGCAGCGGTTGAAGCAATGCCACCACGTCGCCCACGCTGCGCTGTGGGGTGCCAGAGCATGCAGAACAGCGAGAGTACTGCGTCATTCTTCAAGTTCCCTAAAGTGCTCGCCAAACGCAAGGCTTGTGAGATAGACGTGCGCAAGTGACACGTCTGTTTTGCGCTCAGCGCACTTCACGGCAGACAGCTACAATGACGACCAGTGTCTTATCGACGGGTTTGGTATACCAGGGAAAAAGCCAAGGCTGCGGCCGAACGCTGTGCCGACCGTGTTTTCGCACCATCCCGTCCACCAAGCTAAGTACCGGAGTGCTTTTGAATAGCGTCAAGGGAAAGAGGTAAGTGGATTTGTCGATAGCAATAGCGTTGGTTCGCCCCATCTTCGACGCTTTCTTCATCACTCGAGGTGGTGGTGATGAGGACGAAATCAAAATGCACAGAGTGCAAGATGTCTTCACCGCTTCTGCTGCTGGATGAATCTTCGCCCGAATAGTGAGCTGATGACGGTGCCGACGACACGGCGATGGTACCGGTACTAATTCCCCAACACTTGCAGACCAAGCGGCAAGCAACACTCGCAACTCAGTAAACACACTGACTACGTGCTGAAGGTGCCGTTTGGTAGCAGACGATGACATTGCTTCTATTGGTTAGTGAAGTCACGTACCCCAATACAAAATGGCGGTCACCGGCCGTAGGCGGAGTTTACAGCCGAAGACTTTTACGGTTTATTTTGGACTGAAATAATCTCTCACTCTCCAGTTTTCACACGTGTGCAAGCATATTCGAATCTCTACCTTAGTTTTTTTTTTTGTCAACAACCGCGAATTGTTCGGTGACCTTGTCATGACCCCTTTAAAATACTGTACTCAAACATTACATGACAAGATGTTGCTGAGAAGGGCATACAGTGGTGGCAGTGCAGTCGTAACACTAAAGCAGGCTAATGGTATACAAAGCAAACGTAAACATAAGTAATTACAAATGCGAATCCTGCAGCGACCTGAGAAACAAGACAAAAACAAAGAAACCATGGAAGTTGCGCGAGTACAGAGAGCACGAAGTCAGCAAAACGCTATTGACGAGCCATGCGCTCGCTCTATGTATTGTGCCTCCTTCATAACAAGGAATAATTCTATCTGTAGCATTGTGGCGATTGCGGTGAACATCACAGCATTAACAAATAATAATAGTTATTCCAAAATTCGCACGCTTTTCACCTGATTATATTGTCGTCTCAGACCTCCAGTAGATGTCCACATTTGCTGGTGGGATATCATGAAGCCCTTTACCGAGAGAGACTATCAGTGAGTCAAAGTCCACATCATCAACACGTACATCGTGGTACCGTCCGAACTTCTGCAGCATCCAAACGTGCCTGTGTTCAGTACCCTGCCATCCTCTGCCGATTCACTGACAACTGACGTGAACACCAGCGGCGCTTCCGACATTTCTCACGCTTGGTGGTTAGAATGACGGGATAAATGCTCTACGACAATACCACTACATGTTGTATGAGTAATTGATAGTTTTGCTGTTACTGACATTCCCTGAAACTTTGACACACCCGTCATTTCCTGGTTCTTTCACCTTCGGCGATCTCCCAGAGTTACAAAAATACGGGAATACAAAATCTGGCGGTGGAACTGCACAGAGTTTTCAACAGAAAAGCTGAAGTAGCTTATTCTACAACAGTTTGTTCGCACTCACCAAGAAAATCCGCATATTACAGCAAGAAACGTGAGCAAGCTACACCATTCTTCCGAGGTACGGAGAAGGCAAGGGCATCTGCCCACTGGTTAGGAACAAACACACGTTCATTGTCCGCAATTTAAGAATTCCGCCCAGAAATATAGTGCTGCCAGTTAATATAATCATCCTAAATGAAGCATAAAGCATATTTTTGACGTTCTCAGCGTATACAGCAGCCCGAAAAAACACAGGCAGTGGTTCAAAACCGTGTAATCACCAATCACCAATGTGGTCAAGCTGGCGGGCTACTCATCTTTCATAGTGCCTAGGGACTTAACACCCCTTTTCATGCATGAAACTACGTACACGATCGACACGACCTGAAAGAAAACGTCTTTGCCAAGAAACGAATAGTTTCAGCGTCTCTTAAGGGCCAAAGGTGGCATTGGCGATCATAAGGGGTGCATCTACCACCTGAAACTGTACAAGACCTTACTTTTGCAAAAAAACGTCAGCTGGGTCAAGTGGTCCAACCTCATGGTTGACCCCTGTAGTGATCACTACATGCCTACACCAGTTCCGGCCCATGAATTTGTGCTTTGTAGCAAGACAAAGGCCAGCAGGGCGTGGAACCTTGCGCGCGTTCGCAGCTCATGCGACGAACCTCTGCCTCCCATTATGTCGAAGCTCAGTATGGTAGTGCATGGAAGACCACAGGATGTGGTTACCATACAGTACTTGGGAGCGCACATCGTGCCATTTTTCTCCCTAACTAACGACGCTTTGAGAAGAATATCAAGTACCGGTGTTTATTATGTACTTGTTGAGGACATCCATGTATCGAATTCACGATAAGCTGTGTTCAGCTACAGCTTAACAACTTCAGCGACCACGATGGTTAAACCATGATAAAGGGTCTTAGCCGTCGCGATGGAGAAGTGCCACTGGCGTCGTTGTGAGCGTGGTGACATAGCACAATGACATGACTGCAAAACTTCAGTAGACGAAGTGAAAATTCTCATAATCACTACACTATTTGCACTACTTCTGTGAAAACAGTCTTCACTATTGTGCTACACTGATTCCTATGAAAGAAGCATCAGTCATGTCTTTTATTCATTTTGCATCATGGGTGCGTACGAAAATGGGTCCTTTTTTTCGTGTGAGTCTGAAAGAATGCAGCACATCTCTGGTGAATACGCTGAAGTTTCTCCAAGATGTACACACTACAAAGGTTAAATGGTGTATATCAACAGCTCACCGGAGACGCTCGATGAATTTGTCCGTGATGTCTGTCTCGTTCGCAATGTCATCTAATCGGCGACGGTTCGCCGATCAGGGCTCCATTCACGGACTTGTCTATCCATATCGCAAACTTTTTTTTTCTCTCAAACTTCACTCCTCTCTCCTTTAATTTCTCCTTAGTCCTTCTTTTGTGAGCTATTGCTGAGGCCTGGTACTCTGGTGCCGGCAGTTGCGGGTCTCACTTTGTTTTATTTTTTTTTATATTATAATCACTTCACCACCCCCACTCGCAACTACTTCTCTTTAGTGTGACAACGGATGACAAGTGGCGAAGTAGAATGCCGTGGCTTTTTGTTCCCTTGAGGAATAGAATGAGATTGCCTCATCTGGAAAAAAAAGGTGTCTACAACATAAAACGTTTTTTTTTTACTTGTAAGAAGGCACATTTTTGGCGCCAAACCTCAAAGCACGACAAAAAACAATTTACCGTGAAATCCAAATAGTATAAGATTTCTCACAACAGATGATTAAGTGTGATAGGCTTTCGACTCCATCAAGCTAAATAGTCTTCACGGTTTATGATGGGCTCGTAAGGCGAGATTTTATTGCGCATGATTGCATTTTCGAGTGTATGGTAAAGTTTGTCGAACTGCAGAAAGCTCAATAGTTTGTATCTGAATGATTGCCGAGGGTGAAACCCTTTGCATCTCTGCGAGAATTTTAAACCGCTGGGCCTCTGCAGCGCTGTAGCGTATGACGCGCCCGGCGTTTTCTTTCTTTTTCTTTTGTGGGAGCGGGGGCGGGGATTCATTTAGTAAGAAGGACCCAGCTCTTTGTTGTTACTTGCACAAGTTTGTCGTCTGATGTATACACTATATACGTCTAAGAACAGATAATAAAGCAAAAAAAATGGACGTGGCAAAGTGGTCTAATGCTGTACCGGGTGCAGTGAGGGTTCACAGCTTCTAATCCTGGTGGCGCGCATCAATTTGTTTTAAAGACGATAGTTTTTCTTGGAGACCTTCGGCGCAAACATTCTGGTCTGTCTGTATGTCTGTACAACTGTTCGTTTGTCCGCCCTTAACAGTAGCTTAAAAGGCATCATACTGACCAAACGATACTCCAAACGGCTGACCCCATCCGCAGTGCCCACCAATATTGCTCAAAGTTCAGCGCTCATACTTATGCGATTGTCAATTAAAAAGCAATTATTATGCATATCTTAGGCCCCATAACAACACGTCAATATTATGTACGTGTATTTTTACTAGAAAAGGCATACATAAGAAATTCTTAGGACCGTAGCGTTCATCACGCTGCGCCGACCATGCAACACTTGCACGAGCAGGCGAGTGTTTCCAACGTTTTGCTAAGACGACACGGTGGTGGCACCTACCCGTCGCCTTGCGTTCTACAAGTTATCACCTCAGAGATGAGCGCGCATGCCACCCGCTTTGTTTTCCAAGATAACTGCCACTTAGCGCTCATGTCTTACGTGTGGCTTGACTTGATGCGCTCGTTCGCCTCCGCTGCACGCTCAAGGCACTCTAACGCAGCGCCTACAGAATACCATTTACCAATTTTCTTGCACCGAACATTAAATAAATGCTTTGTGCACTCTTTCCAGACGCAAGAAAGACTATCGTCTTTCGACGACAATTGCAGTATAACATGCAGATACAGGGCCAATTTTTATTCCTTTTCTTTGTGGCCTTGTATATGTACTGATACGTATGCATACATACGACATGACGGCGACGACGAAAAACAGCTCAGAGTGTACATGTAATTGTCATCGCAATAACTGAGCTAGAAAAAAAAAGTGCAACTGTGCTGTTGCTGTATCAAAGCCTGAGTCATGCCACACTGGCCATTTCTTAGAATATGTACCTGTAGTCTTAACGTATTTATTTTCTTCCATATATTTTTCACTCTGAACGCAACTGCATGCTAAGAGCAGTCTTCAGATGATTCGTATAATCCCATTCACGGGCGCGTTTCTCATGGGGTTTTTAATTGTCTGGTATGAAGAACCGAATGTCTCATTGACCATGATCCGTGACTGCGGGGGGGGGGGGGGGGGAGGCTTGAATACATGCGTGCTCATCTACACATAGCTCCGTACTGCCAATCCCAGGAGGCATGCTGCAATCGCCGCTGTTGCACTTTTCGTTGGGTAAGCAGCGTTTTGCATCAGAGGTAACCAGGACAGCTCGACAATGGCGTCGGCAATCTTCAGCAGGTGGGAGATCGCGGCATGGTGTTTCTTCACGCCACACGTTTTAACCGCTGCCTCGACGCATCCCTTCAAGTTTTGTGCTCCCCTGCAGGAAACGACGTGGAAAGAAAGTCGTAACAAGACCTTTTATTGTGGGTCAGAATAACGCTTCTGGATACAGCAGGTGTTGCTAATGATTGATACAAAGAACTGTGAATAGGTGTTATATATCTTCGAATCACCTGCACAGCTATACACTTCTGACGCCTTTCAACACAACAAGTAATTATTCTGAGAATCGATGTTTTTGACTTCCACGATTCATGGTGAAATATCACCTCCGCACTCTTTTTATGTAGGAATCACTTAATTATTCCTGATTGCTGAACGGGCTAAAATATTGCTTCAGCTGTGACTCAACTGTGATCGGAACACCCTATATTTCCAGTGCGCGTTATTCAACTCTAGCTGCAAAGACTTTCAGAGACAGCTCTCACCTGTGCCAGAAAAAAAGTGGAATTCATTCCATTATCTGGTCATACTAAAATACTACAGGCTAAATATGTGAAGTGCGTACGCACAAACATTAGAACCAAATAATTAGCACATGCCGAGGTAACTACCGGGGAGGAATAGGTGAAAAGAAATCATCTTTTTGACGCTGTTTTCTTACTCTTATTCTTTCCCGGAGGTTTGTGTTGAGTACTTTTCTTGTAACACGCAGCTACTAACCCAACAACAAGTTTTACTAAAACATATATATGTAATTATGTTCAAATTGAGCGTGGGAAATATCCGTCAGTGTCGCTAAAAGTGAGACAAATAAGACTAAACCTGAACCTTCAGCATAAGCGAAATCATGGCGTCTAAAATTGGTTAACAAATAAAGAATACGGCGTGCCACCTACCACAAACCTGTGCTGCGGAGGTGATATGTGATTGAGTAAGAGAATGGTCTTGGGACGTTAAACCCCACATATCAATCATCAATGATTGAGTAAGAGAAGTCAGGCATTCAAAGAGATTACTTACTAGTCAAAAGAATTTTCACTAGTTATTCGCATACTACACCCCGATGTAATCAGCAAGCATTCCTCGCATGCTAGGAATAATTGTGGTGCGCTAACAATACCGACCAGTTTGGTGGCTGACACTATTCTGAATCGAAATGTCATTCGGTTATAGCACATGCCACACAGGTCAAGCTCACCTGTTCTGTTCAGGCACCTGATCTTCCAAAGTGCCACTTTTCATATCAAGGCTGACACTGCAAGTGCGCATCACGTTGAGATCAATGCATTCGCGAAGCTGTGCCACAGCTGCATAGTAAAAAAACGAAAGTAAAAAAACATGAAGTAAATATACATGCGAATAGAAAAAACTCTCCAGCCACTAGGACCCAGTGGAGTGCATGCGGAGAACTCTTTAGAAGAGCACTTGATGAAGATTTAGTTTCGTTCACCCCATATATTCTAAAGTGCCAGAATAATTGCTTTCACAATGACTTCTTCGTGGAGAACTGATATAATGTTTTTGTGAAATGAACAATTTTGCCTCGGGAAATGTGCGACAAGTTATCGCTGCTGCAAAGCTTCGTCTTCTTGAAACATAGCCATCACAACCGCCATTCCAACTCCTGTCTTCGGTCTCTACTGACTCTACTGCATCAAATAGGGCCACCTTCAAAATAGTAGAGCATATTTTTAATTGTCACGATATTGTTCTTTCAAATTCTGAAACAATTGGCTATGTGGGTACCTTGATGCACTATTTATTAATTTATTTATTTAGTACATACTGCCAATCCCTTTAGGGGTTATTACGGGAAGGATACAAACTATAATTATATATGGAAAAAGACAAAGAAAAAAATAATCCGAATTATTGTAATAGTGCATGTTCTTGTCATCATACGCATGAAATCATCAGCCTATCTTGTGCCTGGCCCCACCGCAGTGGTCTAGTGGCTAAGGTACTCGGCTGCTGACGCGCAGGTGAGATCAAATCCCGGCAGCAGTGGCTGCATTTTCGATGGAGGCGGAAATGTTGTAGGCCCATGTGCTCAGATTTTGGTGCACGTTAAAGAACCCCAGGTGGTCGAAATTTCAGGAGCCCTCCACTACGGCGTCTCTCACAGACATATGCTGGTTTTGTGACGTTAAACCCTGCATATAAATAAACCAATATCTTGTGTCTACAGGGGACGAAGGTATTCACCAAAGCTCACCAACGCAACCTGCCATGCGTAAGCTCATTTGGTTGCGTAGCAACCAAGTGAGCTTACACATAGTACAAAAGCAACGTAGCAACGCACGCTAGGTATACGGTTTTTGCATATTTCATCGCTTCACTCTCCCACATACTCAATTAATATTCGTTCCACGTATCCACATCCTCGCTTTTCAACTCTTCGTGTATATTTTTGTCCCTCATAATGACCTATATTAATCGGTCCTTCTCGTTAAAGCCTGCATATATTTACTTGTTTCTAGTTTTAACCACAAGAAATCTGTCACGCTCACCCACGCAGTGCACTAAGCCTACTGCATCGCCAGTTTATCTTCGTTGGTGTGCACCTGTTTTAATTTCCGTTTCTTGATCACAAAGCTAAGCGCACTGGCAAGTTGAAACGCAGGTGGGTACCTACACTCGCAGTTTTGTGCTGAAGTTAATTCTTCACGAAGCGCCACGTAGCCTCTTTCCATCCTAGAGAACTCCTTTCTCTCGCTTTCCGTGCACCTACCGTAGCGATGTTGCTTGCAAAAGTTGTACTCGGGAAACTCCGATGACTCACTGTAAGTACAACGAGAAAGAGTACTTACAAAAACATTTTTTAAGAATTCTTGCATGTTTTCTGACCTGTTTTCGGAAGCACAACTATAAGGGATTACAACTGCACTGAGCAATCCTATAGCTTCCATCGCACGAAGCTACGCAGAAAAGTGAAGCGGAAACCGAAAAGATTGCTAAAAATTTTCTGCATTGTTGTGTCGAAGCTCTTAGGCCACGTGATTGCGAAGTGAGGTGGCCATCTTAATTGGCCAATGAGCAATGAACATGGCACTCAACTACTAGGTACAACGAAAGAGGAAAAATTCAATGGCTCTTGTTAATCGTTACACACGTCATCAATGACAGCCAACAGGCGATCAAAGCAATGAAAGCATACGATAAATTATTTGTTAGGATTAGAACATTTTGTACATACGTGTTGTGGGGAGGACGACGACGAAGTGATTGCTTAGCAGATTGCTGTTTCACTAGGTGCTCTCTTTTTTCGCCTAATTATAAGTGAACTTCGCGAATATCACATCCGTGTCCGTCGGTGATAGACGTGGACCTCACGGACGTCCGCCAGATACGGCGACGTCGGCGGTGGCCGCATCCAGGAAGCGTTCGGGAATCTACAGCGACTACGACAGCGAGGGCACTCTTGTTTACCCAATGAGCAGCGAAGAGCCTTCCGACGACGACGACTTTAAGCTGGTGCTGAGCCGTAAAGCGAAGAGGTGGAACGGCAGAACGTCTTCGTCATCGAGTACGTTGAACGACAGAGTGCCAAGGAGACCCGTGACAAACACTATCACTTTTGTCCCTGAGGTGCCGGACGGTAACATGAAGAGCCTCAACAGGCAATCTGTTTCGATGATGCTGTAAGGACTCGTGCCAAACGAGATCACAGACATCAGAGTGAACACGCGTAAGAACGTATTGGCCATCGACGTTTTACATGCTGCGGCACTTAATATACTGCGCAACGTCAACGAGCTGGGGGGAATGATTGCTCGCTGCTACATTCCTGTGAGCTCTAACGTCATCACTGAGTCATCTACGATATGGATACTGCCATTTCCAGCTCCGACTTCGATGTTCTGGTCAAACCGGCAAATAAACCCAGCGTCATCGCAAAAGTTGTCTGTTTGGGAAACTCACGCTGCTTGAAGATCATGTTCAAGGGTGACTCTCTTCCTTCAAACGCAAAGATGGGCCATTTTTAGCATTCTGTGCGACCTTTCGTACCAAAGCCCTTACAGTGTCATAAGTCTATGGAGATGGGCCACGTGAGAAGCGTATGCGAAAATAGGACGGTGTGTCCTTGTTGCGCGGAAGCCCATTCTGCGGATGACTGCGAAGCAACTACCCTCAAATGCTCGAATTGTCATGGGTCACATGCAGCTTCTTCAAAAGAATGCCCCAAATGCAAAGAGAAATAGCCATACTGAAACAAATGGTCAGAGACAATTCGTCGCATCGAGAGGCTGCCAGGACCGTCCGAAAGAGGCGTCAACATCGCCGCAGTTCATCAAAGAATGCCGCAGACGCTGCATCAAAAGCGCCACTCCACCACCCCTCTCTTCCACCGCCCTTGCCTCCCAGACCGAAGGCGGCCACCACAGTCAACAAACCAACGAACAGCAATGTTGCAGATGAATCAGTTTGGCCTTCATTGCCGAAATCACAGCCACCTGCGAATTCCAAGCGCACATCGACAATCACATCCCTCCAGCCAGCCACTGACAAGCTGCCTGAGGAGGACACAGAAGTCATCAGAATGTTCCGAACACTCCTGGATGCCATGCGAAAGCTGTGCAGCAGCCTGAAGTCTCCACTCGCTCAAAGTGCATTACAAGTACTGGATGCTCTATGTCCCGTATTTGCAAGTCTCCAGTAGCAACCATGGCTCGACCAATTTTCTCCTTCCGCAACGAGGTCCAACAAGCGTCGATAATGCAGGGGAACGCGAAAGGCCTGAGATCTCGCATCTCTCCATTCCGTCAGTATATATTCATGAATCGTATTCCTATAATAGTTATATGTGAACCAAACGTGCAACAACCTCCTAAACTATCAGGGTATGAAGGTTTTGTTTCTTCAACGTGCGAGGAATGCAGCGAGGTGGTTGTTTACAGTCGCACAGATTTCACATATGCGCATCACGCAGTTCAACCGCATAATGACAATCAGTATGTCTGCTTACGTGTTAAAAAGGAAAAGGTGTCATTCACACTTATTGGTGTCTACATATCACCATCCAGACGATTTGAACAAGACCGATGACGAGACATACTGACAACTACGGGCCCATGGGTTATAACTGGAGACTTCAACGCATATCACTTAATCTGGGGTAGTTCGACGATCAACGCTAAAGGAAGAAACCTCGTGTCATTCCCCTTCAAGCCCGACCTATGTTTCTTAAATGATGGCAGTCCTACACATCTGCGGAGCCTTACGTACAGCAGTTGCCTCGATTTGACTCTGATATCAAGAAACTTCCGGTCACAAGTGCACTGGTTTTCAGACATCGAAACGCATGGGAGTGACCACATTCCAACCTATATGCGAATAAGGGGTCTTACTAACTCCTCTCCTAAGACCACAACACGAAGAATTGATTGGTCCGAATTTCAGTGACTCATGTAAAATACATGCGATGAAGACCCTGACCAGAACTTCGAGGATGTCATCAAAGAGGCAATGAGGGAAGCTTCTTGTCTCCTCCCGTTCACCGGCGTTCAGATTTCGATGTTGAACTGGAAAACTGTGTGCGCTTCGCCGAAGGGCGGAAAGGAGATACAGGCGGAAGAAAGCAATATGCGACTTGAAGCTGGCACGACGCATACAGAAAAAAGTCCAATGACGTTTAGACAAACTTGAACAGGAACCCTGGAAATCATTCTGCGAATCATTGGATCCCCGAAAGTCGTTGTCACGCATATGTAGCACTATTCGTGGCCTGCGCTTGACTCCCCAACAAATACATCATTTCATGGCTTTAGCCCTACATTTAGGCCACACCCAACTTGAAGTGGCAAATGAGTTCTGTACGCGAATCGCTGGTGTGTCCGCCTTGTCCGCTGGCACCAATAGGAGCGTTATCCCTGAACCCGGCATTTCTGAAATGGACAATCTTTTCACTATAGAACTTGACGCATCTTTGGCGGCTTCCCGACGATCATCTTCACCAGGACTCGATGGCATTACCTACGCCCCTCTAGCCAACTTTCAAGAGTACGCAAGGGGACAGTTGTTATGCTATCACAACCACTCGTTGTAGGCGGGCATTTTTCCCCAGGATTGGAAGATAAGTCGACGTGTGCCACTACTCAAAGCAGGAAAGTCATCATTTGATTTCACATCATTTTTCCCTATCGCCCTCGCAAGTTGCGCAGGAAAAGTCATGGAAAGGATGATACTTACATGCCTGGAATGGTACCTCGAGCGCTACAACGTATACCCAAACTGCATGACGGGTTTTCGGCGAGGTAGGTAATCTCTTGACGACGTGATTGATCTCACGACATTTATCCAGTATCAGAAGAGCCTCGAGCACATGCCACTGGCACTCTTCCTCGACGTCCAAGGGGCTTATGACAACGTAACACATAGAGCCATCCTAGACTCGTTGGAAGCTGTCAGAATCGGTGGTCGGATGTTCAAATGAATCCAGGATTGTTTGACCAGGAGGTCTTTTTTTGTACAAACCTTAGATGAACCTGCCACCAATTAGTATACCTCCCGTGGCGTCCCTCAGGGCGCCGTATTAAGTTCCACTTCATTTAACATCGTGATGGCAAGACTTCGTGAAGTTTTGCCAAGTACTATCCTCATATCCATATATGCTGACGATATTTGTCTATGTACTTCGGCTGTAACTCACATACAAGTACGTGCAAGAGTCCAGCAGGCTGTTACCCTGACATGCTCATATCTCCGCAAGCAAGGTCTTTCCATCTCAACGAAGAAATGTGCATTGGTTGCGTTTACTCGCAGAGCCATGACACAATACCCCGTTACCATCAATGGACAAAATATTCCATAACGGAAGAACCATCACCTCCTGGGTGTGATTATTGACAGGGACCTTTCGTGGAGTGCCCACTGCGATTACCTGAAGAGAAGGCTAACTTCCATGGTTCATATAAGGTGGTTCCTCTGCGAAAAATCTTGGGGTACATTGACAAGGTCAATGATGCAGCTATACAGGGCACTGTTTCTGAGATTTTTGTGCTACAGCTTGCCGTTACTGACAAGTACGTGCAAGACGAACATCCGCACCCTCGAAAGTCTGCAAGGACAAGCACTACGTGTGTGCTTAGGATCGCCGCGATGCACCTCAACCTACGGGGCAATTATGATCGCAAGAGAGCGTCCAACTCAAACATACATCACCACTGACAATTTGAGAGCCCCCATAAGACACCTCTGCCGAAACACCTCTGCCTTTCGTGGAGTGCCCACTGCAATTACCTGAAGAGAAGGCTAACTTCCATGGTTCATATAAGGTGGTTCCTCTGCAAAAAATCTTGGGGCACATTGACAAGGTCAATGATGCAGCTATACAGGGCACTGTTTCTGGGATTTTTGCGCCACAGCTTGCCGTTACTGACAAGTACGTGCAAGACGAACATCCGCACCCTCGAAAGTCTGCAAGGACAAGCACTACGTGTGTGCTTAGGATCGCCGCGATGCACCTCAACCTACGGGGCAATTATGATTGCAAGAGAGCATCCAAGTCAAACATGCATCACCACTGACAATTTGAGAGCCCCCATAAGACACCTCTGCCGAATTCCTGGTCACCATGTTGCAGTGTTGCCACTTCAAAGACCACAAGCGATGTTTTCAAAGACTATTTCTGCCCATAGAGAATTCCTTCCTTTAGGCTTCACTCCAGCAACAAGACCAGCGTCACCTCTGTGGTGCCTACAACAACTACAGGTGTACCTCACTATTCCGGGAATAACGAACAAGAGCCGTCATTCAACAGTCGTCCTACGACACGTGACATTGTCGCTACTCAACGAAAAATATGGCCAGAGGACCCACATTTAAACCGATGGATCGGTCTCGGCTGACAGCTCCACCGGTGCTGCTGTCATCCCGACGTTCCAGGTCACTATAAAGTTCAAACTGTCGCATACGACAACATCCACAGCAGCGGAGCTTACCGCCTTACGTGCTGCTATACTTTATATCGCGGAAGCCCGACCTCGAAAATGGGCTGTGTTCTTCCAAGGCATCCCTTCAGAGCTTGCAATCAGCTTTACGGCAAAGGGAGCATCAACAACTAGTGAATGAAATAAGAGAAGTGATTCACGATGTTTTGTTGAAAGTAAATGACGTGGTGTTCCAGTGGTTACCGGGAATTGTGGTATTGTCCGTGACGACCTTGCTGATAATGCTGCTCGATCCACCCACAAGGACGCCCAGACAACCACAATTCCATTGTCGAGCACCAACGCTGCAAGGGGCCTTCACTCGTTCGCTAACACCGTGTCGGAAACCTGGCTGAGTGACCCCAGTGTCAGGAACCACCGCCTACACAAATTGGACCCATCGAGACAGCTTCAAGTTCTATCGGACCTCTCCCGCCAGGATGCAACTTTACTGTGCCGCCTGTGGTTAGGTGTAGCTTTTAGAAAGGCGTACTCCTTTCGCATAGGAATGGCGGATAGCTCCCAATGTGAATCGTGCGACACTGACGAGACAATAGAACATGTACTGTATTCAAGCAAACATTTTGCGAGCGAACGCAACTTGCTACGCGAAACGTTAGAGAGACTAGACAGTAGACTTTTTTTCGAAGAGAAAATCCTTGGTTCATGGCTCTGCGCGTCGCAGGCCAGCAAAGCGATGCGGGCATTGCTAAGTTTTCTAAAGACGACCGGACTACGCGACTGCTTATAAGCGTGCAATGGACAAGGTCACCTCTACACACACGTTGCCCTCCACTTCTCTCCCTCTTCTCCTTTAATCCCCTCACCCCTTCCCTCAGTGCAGGGTAGCAAACCGGACGTGCTTCTGGTTGACCTCCCTGCCTTTCATTTCTTCCCTTCTTCCTCCTCCTCCTCCTCCTCCTACATGTTTTGATTACGACATGTATGTACAACATGAGTCCGAAAGAAAGGGTTTGATTACGTACTTGACGAGATTCTAGATAGATAGATAGATAGATAGATAGATAAATAGATAGATAGATAGATAGATAGATAGATAGATAGATAGATAGATAGATAGATAGATAGATAGATAGATAGATAGATAGATAGATAGATAGATAGATAGATAGATAGATAGATAGATAGATAGATAGATAGATAGATAGATAGATAGATAGATAGATAGATAGATAGATAGATAGATAGATAGATAGATAGATAGATAGATAGATAGATAGATAGATAGATAGATAGATAGATAGATAGATAGATAGATAGATAGATAGATAGATAGATAGATAGATAGATAGATAGATAGATAGATAGATAGATAGATAGATAGATAGATAGATAGATAGATAGATAGATAGATAGATAGATAGATACGCTTCAAGTCGCCGAAGTAAGACTTTCTTCGCATTCAAAGAAACTGGCTGCATGCGTTGCACAACTATTCACTCGCCCCTTCGTATTTGTAACTGGGTCGCGAGTTGGGATTAAGCTTTCGCTTGAAGCTTTTGCCGACTCGAGTAGATATGATGGAAGCAACAGCATCTTAAACCAGTAGTGGCACACAGCCAAACATCAGCTTCCCACCCCTCGTTGAAGGCAACACTTCACCTTCATTCAATAGATAACAATAATGATGAATTACAAATTAGGCATTGTCATATCATATACGATTACAGAACATGCTTGGGATACCCCCACCGCTCAGCGACGCATTTATTCGAATTCCCTCTGTGGGGAGATGTGGGCGTCTTTTTTCTTATTTCTTCCCACTTCTGCTCCGAATTTAATCCTTGAATTCATTCTCTGTCGGTCAACATTAGCGCTGTGTCTAACTAAGATATTGAACTCTAAAATCATCCTTGGCAGGCTCCTTCGTCGCGAAGGTCTAGTCGTAGCAGAATTCGGTCCTCGACATTCTGTCTCCGTCAGAAGAGTTGGCTAGAACGCCCTCGCAACAAGGATACAGCGTTCCGCGAAAAGGTTCTAGCCAACTTACGTCTTCCATAAGCACACACATCGTTCGAAGGTTTGAGGCATGAAAAATTGATCACCAAATCAACATTTACGGCAAAAACTATACTGACAATTGACTTCGCACATCTTACCTCAAGCACAGGTTTGTCAAATAGGACGTTTTGTTGTCCTTACGTCCTAAAAGAGGAATTTTCCCAAACCTGTCAGCAAAGCCCCAGTAGCACACAGCGACGTCCTGCTTGTCGCAATACGTTTCGTTTCCACCACCTTAAAAGCACACACAGGAAAAGTGTATCATGTAGACGCCACAAGACCTCAGAACAGGGGTCAGAACGGCCAGCGTAGTTGCGGCTTCATTTTGGCATTTCTAAGTAACGAATTAGAGAAGCGCGCTCCCCAATGCTAACTTTAAGGTAGCGTAAAGTGACCCTCACAAGCACATAAACACCACAGGTTGTTGCTTGCATAGCTCAATCATCAAGACCACTGTCTGGTATTATTTTTTTAGCTAGCAGACTGTTTGTTGGTCCTACCTTCACCATTCTACATTTTTGAAGAATTTTTCCTTCAGTATGAGCCCACAGCCAAACAGACAAGGACGTTTATTATTCAGTGTGAGCCCAGACTTTTCTTATGTCGTAATAATGCAGTAATTATTTTCGAATGCTTTTTAAGCATTGGTTCTACAACTACGACAATAAATACTTATCGCCAATCCCAAAAACTCAAACGCTCTTGATTCTTCCATTTTCAAGCTCCCTTTCAGTATATGTATATAGTCATATCCGGTATTGTTGATCGTGCTTTTCATACACATTAGCTCTCGCATCTATTTACAGCAGAGTTGCCGTTTCACCTACAAAAGATTATATATGAGCTTATTGTTTCGCCTTGTGGCTAGTGGAATTTCGCAGTCACTTGTCGTGCTCTCTTCGGCTTACTGCATTTCCTCGTCAAATATTACTATTTCAGTTATCATCACGTTAACCAAGGCAAGTTCATCAATGCCATTTACTAATAGCATGTTTGTCGACGACCGAGTAAATGGGTGCGTAGGCGTGCGCTGAGCTCCCCATCAGATGGGTGGAATAGAATGATGAAGGCTTATCGCTGCTCCCTCCTTTGTCCTACTAAGTCATTGTACAGGGGAAGTGTTTGCGCCCCCCCCCCCTCCTTTAGGTTAAAAGGACTGGCCAAGCGCCATTAGTCACCTAAAGGATGTGGGTATGGCGACCCCTCCGCCCTCTTGGCACTAAATAAGGTGGGAATGAAAGTAAGCGAGCCTTGAATAAAATTCAAGTATTTATGCAGTCGATCATACGTTGACGGAAATTGCAAGAAACGTTAATTATGCGCTCGCAAACGTGCTTTCAATAATAGGGGGACTACTCTGGAGGAAATTTTAAGAAGTTGTATCAAGCGCCGTGCCATTAACTGGCACTAGATACCAAAAGCTTTATGTGGCGTATAGTCTTCAACCTTAATTTAGTCTCCTGTTAATCTATCCCATTTCCTTCTAGCCACCCCACCCCCCAAGAATGTTTTTCTCCTATTTAGTTTTTTTAGAAAAAATGCGGCGAAACTACGGGTTCTGCAAAAAAGAGTCATGACTGTCATTTAAAATATTTCTTCATCAATGACGAAGACCTAAACCCTTGAAATAATACAATGTTGGTTACCGGCCCTTCCTCCCCACATATATTCTACGAGAGTGACAGGCTTTTGCACTAAGCAAACGTCACAAAAATAGGAGCAACTTTCAGTTTCTTGTCACTTATGCACAAATACCGTCGTCTGACAAATAATGATCCTCTGACCAATCGGGCTATTTCACCACTTGGCTGGACTTATCGTTGGTAAAGTTCATCAACTTTCTATCATTGCGTATATCCATAGTGCGGAATTCGGCCCACGGAGCCGTATTCTGCAACAATAAAATATCTGAAAAGCTCTATTTACGAAGTAAATAGAGTTTTTAATAAATCTTTTCAGTAAATCTCTCTCCAATGAAGTGTACTTCATTGAAGCGAGAGTTCTCAATCACCAGAACCTATGGGCCTCACCTTTTCCAGAAACTAGCGCAGCAAAAAGCAGAAGGACACTTGAATGCCTCGCGATCGACACTGTTCCCATTCTCCGAAGCCAACCACGGCGTTTGTCACTAAGGGAGGTGTGGTCAGCTCGTGTGGTATCAAATACTCCTGGAAGTAGTTCCTCGTGCAACTCGCAATGCCCAAACTTCTGCGTATATAGCAGCGCGCATGGCATGAGACATACCTGTTGTTATCAGAATCTTTGTAGCCTAATCGTTCGACAGATATCACCCCTCGTCCAGGGCGACACTCCCTCTATCAGCTCATATGGCGGAGAGGGGGAGTGGCATTCGGTTGTGAGACATGGTTGCTCTGAAACGCAGTTTCTCCGGCGTGGATTTCGTAAGCTCAAGTGCTTGGCGTGCGTGTTACCCTCACGTTTTCTTATCTCCCTGCGTGGGCGAGATGTTCAAGCAATGCCCATGCAGTTTCAATGTCGCTGATAGGAGTGCCTTTCATTTACTGTGGTTTCCATTTGACTGTGCAGTTTTCTCAACTCAATGGTCATAAAAAAATGAGGACATCGTTTTGATATAGCTCATTCATCGATTATAGCACCATCTAATCTGTACTTACATTTCTTAGGCTTTTTTTGGTGTCAAAGCCACGGTAATGTGTCTTAATGTGTAGCAGTATGAATGGGTCGGGCACCGATTGTGTAAGCACTTCACCTTTGTGCTCGCGGGATAAAGAATTCATAAGACCAACCCCTGTCGTTTTACGTTCCCAAACAACGATATGGTTAAAAGACGCCATATTGGAGGCCTCCGGAAATTTTGACTATCTGATGTCCTTTAACGTGTGCTGACATCACACAGCACATCATGCGAAAGGGTAGTGGCTATCAAAATGCGATTGTCACGGCCGGGATCAAACCCAAATGTCCGAGTCAGCGGCCGAGCACTTTAACCATTGCTCTACGGTGGTGGACTGTTTAGTAGCGGAAAAGTCATTCAGTAGCAGAAGAGTTGATTTGTGGTCTTTTATAGGCTTACCCGAAAGTAAAGAAGAAATCTGGTCAGCTTGCACTACAGCGTCAAGCCTCAACCGCAATGAAAGAGGTGGTCGCTTAGCTAGTGGTGGTTTGGCTCAATCTCAGTTACGCGTATCCAGAGATGATCATAATATTTTGGTTATTAGGCATAATTAAACACCTTTACAACTCTGACATATGGGGTGCGCTGGGCTCCATCACAGAACCTTTATATTATTCTTGTTAGTTACACTGTCCTAATTAGCACTAGTTATACACAGTTGTACCTATTTATGATCACCTCTAGAGGTCACTAGAAATTATGGTTCATTTAGCTGGGCTTCACTTGCCATTTTAGAATTTCCACTCTGGTTTCACACGTAAATTTCAACTAAGCTATTCTTAATCAGGATATGTCATGCTCAAGTATGATTAATTAGATTTGTCTATGCTTACATTGGTTCGTTCAGCTCTTTTAAGCTTAAGTAGCCTAATTGCGTCACTTGAAACTCGAGCATCTTGTGTGGAGTTTGCTGTCTCACACATAATTTAATTCATCCTTGTCAGTATGTCATAAGTAGCACTAATGAGACTTCTTTGGGCACACTTGGAATGACTCAGCCAGTAGTAATTTCTATCTTCTATCACAGAAAATCACAGCATAACCATAGAGTGAATGAAGATGAGTGGGGTGAAGCTTGGGAGGGTTATACCGGTAATTTATAAATAGTCCATCTGTCCGCCCATTCGTGTACCTGTCTGTCTGTCTGTCTGTCTGTCCGTCCGTCCGTCCGTCCGTCCGTCCGTCCGTCCGTCCGTCCGTCCGTCCATCCATCCATCCATCTAGTGAACACTCCATGTACCGCCGTCTCGCATCTTTTCACCACATATTGGATGAATGTATCCGTCTGTGCCCTTTAGATCAGGTGGTGGCTCACACCACCTAGCCATGAAGTTAAGCACTATTACTATGTGTTTAAGGATTGAATTTCACTCGCGCCTCGATTGTAGCCACCAATGAGTTAGCCTCCTCTTGGTTATTTCTACCCATTAAAATCTATTTCCTTATATGTCTATAAAAGTGTATTTTGCCTTTAACCGCAATGCTTTGAAAAAAGTCGGCGCCATTATCTTCGACTATAGGGCGGAGCCCTTTAAAGAACATCATCAAATGCTCAGCCGTTTCTTCCTCCTCTTCACACGCACTACCTACCATGTCTGTGCCTTCGCATTTGGCTCGGTACGTGTTGGTCCGCAATACTCCCTTTTTAGCCTCGAAGAGCAGACAACTACCCCGAGATTTATCGTAGAACGTTTCCCTTCCAATTTTCTGCTTAATAGTTTGGTAGGTCTCCAGTGATGATTTCGTAAGCAGTCTCAAGTTCCACATGTCCCTTTCGGTTTCCTTCACCTTCTTCTTAACCGATGTTTCCTTTTCGTTTGGTATTCTGCTAAATACTTGTATAAATACTTGCTTGAAATTTTTGAGCTCGATTTCCTCATTTAGTGTCAACATTCTTTATGTACAAGTAGCTGAAAACTTTCCTAGCTCAACACTACTCTCCAACTGTTCTCAATCGCTTCTCAAATTCTATCTCACTGATAGCTTCCCTGCACTCAAACAATGTCCATCCCATGTCACCCAGTACCCCCTAGTTTGAGGTATTCATGTGTGCTCCCAAAGAAAGTCTACCTAGGCCCCGTTATTTAATTTCCAATCTTGCTTGAACTGTTCATTTCATGCGCAAGACCGCATTGCCGAACTTCCGACCCGGAACCATGACACCCTTCTTAATCCCTTTTACAACGTCAAACCTATTGTAGTTCCACAGTGGCCTATTTCTCATTACAGCTGCATTCTCAGTGCCCTTAGTCATTACGTATCTTTCGTGCTCCTTTAGATATTCAGCACCGTTATTTATCCATACGCCGAAACATTTGTGTTTATTCACTATTTCTAGCGTGACTTCCTGTATCTTATGCTCACTGCCTTTGTTATCATTGAAAATCATGATTGCCTATTTTTGCCTGCTCAACTTCAAATTTAACATGTCTACCTCATTACCACAGATGTCTATCAATCCATGCAGCTCTTCCTTGTTGTCGGCTATTAATACTTTATCATCTTCATACATCAATGCATGTAATGACTGTTCCATATGTTTTCCTCTTGGCAAAATAGAGGCCAAAGTTGAGTCGGCTCCCCTCTAATTTGGCTTTTAGTCCTGGTATATACACCACAAATAACAAACGTGACGAGGGACAACCCTGTCGAAGCCTACGTTGTATCTCTATAGGTTCAGATACATGTTCTTCCCATTTGATAACTACCTTGTTGATTTTATGGATATCCTTCAGAAGATTGGTTATTCCATTTTCCACATCTAGTGTGTCCAGTATTCCCCACAAGCCTTCTTGAATCACGCTATCGTAAGCTGCCTTGATATCTGGAAATGCCAGCCACAGGGGCCTGGGCTCTTTTACCGCTTATCAAATATACTGCATCAATGAAAACAGAGTGTCCTCCAAGCTCCTTCGTTAACGGAACCCATTTTGCAGTTCTCCCCGCACCACCTCATTCTCCGCCCATGTCTGTAGCCTTTCCTTAACTATATGCATCACCACCCTATAAACGATTCATGTCAGTGTTATAGAACGGTAGTTGTTTATATCGGCTTTGTCTCCTTTTCCTTTATAGAGCATGCTCATCCTGCTTAGTTTTCACCAATTGGGATCTTAACCATCCATAATTGCTTTGCTCGCTTCCTCTCCTAATATTTGCTTAGAGTTTGGTGCTAGTTTCTTTAGCATCATTGGGATGTCATCAGGGCCTGTTGGTGTTTTATTAGGAACCCTTTTCTCTGTTTTTTTTTCTCTCTCGTTGTCCCAGTGTAGCCACCGAGCTAATTGGTCCATCCTCATCTAATACGGTGCACGCAGCACTTTCTTATGGCTTTATTTTGTCTTTCATCATGGTTTTTATACATTCCATTGCCTCATCTTCTTCTACTCTGACCCCTTGAACTGTAGTTAGAAGCTCTTGTTTCATGTTTGTCTTATTACTCAGTGCATTGAGATGGTTCGAAAACTCTGCAGCTGCCTTTCCATACTTTTCTTTACTTCCGCCATCTATTGGGCCCCCTTAAATTTCTTGTTATCTTTTCACTGATTAAATCGGACGCTTCCTTTTGCAACTTAAAAAGTTATCCCATTTTATAGTGGCACCGTCTTCCGGTTCACCCGTCTGTTTAGCATACCTGTGTTCCCTGGAGGCTTACTGGCGTCTTACTATGTCTCTCCTAACTTCCTCATTTCACCAGCTCTTGGGCCTATGTCTGCTTTTCCTGGATGATTTGACTCGTAACTTAGCAAGCTTCAACTCATATCGAATCGCATTTATCATAAGCAAGCACCGCCACATAGCGGACATACCAAAACTAATCGAGAGGTGACTACCTACTACGTACATCGATGACGCATTGCCCACAGCTTGAGAGGCTTCGACCCTAAAAGCTGACATCGGCTATGCTGCCCCGACGAATGTCGAAATATACGTCAGGGTCCAAGCATAGATCTGGCGCCTGCATTCCTAGTGGCAACCAAGCATTCGACCTCAGAGAACACCGGGCCTCACAACTGCTTTACAAACAGGCCGTAATATTCGTGAAGCGTCTAAGGGGGGTTGCAGTGACAGCTATGCAATTAGTAAACATTAAATGTGCCCCTACAATACAGCCGTCACGTCACGTTAAGATCTACTGTAGCTAAGCCCACTGCGCCAAAGGTGATTGACAGTTTTAATAACGAAGGAACGACGCGAACAGTGATTGCTATTTTCAATTCGAAAGGGTGAAGAAAAATAAGTGCATCACGAGGAGATGAGTGATGTTGAGTGAGCGAAGTTATAGGTGATAAGGTCCATACTGTTCTCGTTGAAGTCACTGACTACTATGAAGGACGGACAGATGGAATGACAGATGGATGGACGGCTGCATGGATGGATGCATGGACGGACGGACAGATGCATGGACGGAAGGGCAGGCGAAGGGCGCGGGAGATCATGTATTGTGCTGTCGTATAGTTGATCACCCAAAAGTTGGTTGTTTACATATTATGTTCTTGTTTTCGGTTGGACAGGTGTTCAGTTTCCGTTTTGGTTTCGTGTGGTGTGATGCGTGCCAACAAGGCCGGCCCTTAGGTGCTTCGCCCCTAAAAGCTGGCATCCGCAGCGTTGGTTGAACGAACTAATGGAATAAATATGTAGGTCCCAGCAAAAATTAATCCCCAGCAATCTGCGTGGCAAGCGAATATTGTAGCATAGAGCCATGCGAGGTCACGGAATTGTTTTCAAGTATACTGTATTGTTCGTGAAACGTCAATCGTGGTAGCAGTGCTAGCTATCCAATCCTATAAAGAGTACATGCGTACTCCTGCTATATAGCCTTCACGTCAGGTTAACGAAAATTGCAGTGAAGTGCCATTGACTGGAGCTATCTTATCTAGCAGTGTCGAGGACCACCATACTCACTAGCGCAAGCGCTACACATAAGGTTACCGCTTCTGGTGTTGCTAATCCCCACGCTGCGTTTCGCATCGTTACGCAACAGTAAACATATGACTGTTTAACATTAGTCTGTGCGTATAACATCTGAGCATGTCTTTACAGTCATTTGGTAACGTTTCGCCATGTATAAAATGGTTCCAAATCTGCATGATAAACCGCAAATCTCGTCGAAAGACGATAGTCTTGCGTGTGGAGAGAGTAAACAAAACTGTTATTTGATGTTCTGCGCAAGAAAATTGGTGAATGGTATTCTGGAGGCGCTGCGTTAGAGTGCCTCGTGTGTGTAGTGGAGGCAAACGAGCGCATCGAGGCACGTTAAACACAACTGCCATCTGGCAGTTATCTTCGAAAACGAAGGCGTGCAGCCCGTGGAGAAAGATGCGCGCCAGTCTCGGACGTGATAAGGTGTAGAACGCAAAGCGACGGGCAGGTGCCACCACCGTGACGTCGTAACAAATCGTTGGGAACACATTTCTGAGCATCACGTTGCACTGTCAGTGCAGCGCGATAAACGCTACATTCCTTAGGGTTACTGGTGTTTGCCTCTTCTAGTATAAAGGCAGACACACAAAACTTCGAAGCGTTGTTGTGGCGCCTCATATTTGCGCAATTATTCCTTTTTAATTGTCAATCGCAGAGCTATGAACGCAAAACCTTGAGCAATATTGGTGGACGCTGCGGATGGGGTTGGCCGTTTGGTGCCGTTTGCAGTATCGTAAGGATAGACAAACAGACAAATGTACAGACAGACAGACACATAGACTAAACATTTTCTGTCGAAGGTCCCCAAGAAAGCCTATTGTCTTTAAAAAACATTACTATTCAATCACCTTCCCTTCGCTTACTTCGTTTAGCACCGATTCCCAAGGCACCTGGCATCCACCACGTTTTCGTTGAAAACAATGACTCAACTGACCAGCATGCGTGTACCAGGGTTTCTCCTGAAGCCCTACAAAGTTCCTCAAGTCTCTTCACGTCGAGTAACATTAGAGTTGAATATACAGCCATGTATTTACACATTTATGTATCAACCAGTGTTGTGATACGCGACACCAAGTAATTCCTTGAATAGCAACAGAAGTATTGTGTTTCACGCTTTTCGTGTCTTTTATCTTTAATAAATCTTCTATCGCATGTGACTTGGAGTGGGAAATGTAAGCTCAGTGCGATAAATCTTGACAAATAGGCCTAAATCAAAGTTTTTATTTCCTACTCAGCACTGAGGAAAACATGTGTAGAAGGTAAATATATAGAGATAAGATAGAACGAACAAGTTCTCAGTATAAACGCAGTTGCTAAAATTTTGAACAGATGGCCCTATCGGAAAAAAAAACAAATGGTGGGCATGGTGTAAACCACCACCCACCATTATAGTGGGTTAATGTAGTGGGTGAATGGTGTGAAACGCCCACCATGGCGCATGGTGGGTATGGTGGGTGCTGCAGTGCCGTCAACGCTTGAACGCGAAATGACGTCAGAATCACAGTGACGAGCTGCCACAAAAAATAAAAAGAATTCTATAAAAACGGTATAAAAAACACCCGTCCCGTAAAAAAAAAACAAGACGCCACGGGGGATCGAACGTGCATCCTGTGGTTTCCCATTCGAAGACACTAGCCACTGCGCCATACCAACATTTTTTTTTTCTTTAATGAATGACATTATCACCAGTAAAGTACACAGAACATACTTCATCAGAAGTCAGGCAAACACACACAAGCGTCAAGAACGGGAAGTCACTCCGGAACGGGGTCAAAAGTCTCGACAACACTGCGCACTTGAGCAGCTGCTTCTCGGAAGACAGATCTCGTCGACCGTGGTGGCTCGGCGTGTCTATCGATCATGCCAACATGAACGTTTATTGTGTGTTAAACATGAACATAACGTTTATTGTGTGTTAAATACTTAGTTGGCATACAAACTTACGGTTCAAGTTAAGTTATGTTTGTCGTGTACACAACATAGACAAGATCTACACCTGCTACTAAAAATTGCACATTTATTAAACACAAGCAACTGCGGCCTGTAACGATTGCCACTGTGTTAATGGCACTAGTGCTATTTTTTTTACAATTCACAACTTCAAGAAAAAAACCAAGTGGACTGGGGAGCAGCAACAGTTTACCGCCGGGGTCTGCCAAGTTTAATATCCGTTTCGCGCTTGTTCTAAAGGGCGACATCTGCTCACGCTTTATGACGCTTCTAGGCTCATTCCATAGATACGCCCACCTAATTTATTTGATTGAGTATTGGGATGCTTTTCGCGCAATGTAGAGGGCGGTCGTGCCAGCGCAATGCTGTAACTCTTTCGCTAAAGCAACAACTACATAACGGCTTGGCCAAAACGAATGCAGTGTGCCGGAAACATTACGCTATCATATTGGTTCACCAAGCATACGAATCGCCACTTCTGAGTTCTCGTACAAAAGCTAGACAAGTGCCGGCGAGTGCGACCGGCGGTTGTCAGTGAGAAGACACGTTCTCTGGGAGTGCTTTAATCGCGTCGCATCCATGTTTGTTGCTTCTTGAGTGGACACCATACACAATGAAAAATGCTTCATTTAGGTTATTTGATGCCATGGCTGCGCTGTGTCGTCATACTTAATCGTCGAAATCGTGTATTCTGAAACCCGGAAGCACGGATAGCACGATTGTACGGGCTCGGTCGGTAGGCCTAACCTTTGGTGGAAATCATGGTGGTAGAACATATAGTGTACAGATCCCAGCTTGGTACACTATATAAATTGCCCGCGATTATAAGCCCACCCATCATCTGCTTACTGTTTCCCAGCATTATCGCGATGGTGGGCAGAGCTTCTCAGCTTGGTACACCATGTTGCCCACCATAACAAACAGCACCCATCATCTGCTTAGTGCTTCCCAGCATTATCGCAATGGTGGGAAAAGTTCCTCAGCTTGGTACACCATGTAGCCCACCATAATAAGCACCACCCACCACATGCTTAGGGCTTCCCAGCATTATCGCAATGGTGGGCAGAGTGTCCAATTATTGCCCACTATCTAGCCTCTGCTTTCCACCATCATTTCCACTTTACCCATCATCTGTACACCATACCACCGAGTATGTCCCGGCATATCCACCATATTTTCCACTACGTCCCACCATATCCATCATAATTTACACCATGCCCACTATTATTTCCACTACGCCCACCATGTTTTCCAGTATCCACCATGGCAATTTTTCCGATAGGGGGATGCTTGACGCTCCTGAATGTTTCCTACGCATGATTAATATGTGAGGTTTATCGTCCGAAAACCACAACATGATTATGATTGGCGCCTTAGTGGAGTGCTCCGAAAATTTCGACCACTTAGGGTTTTTTAACGTGCACCCAAAGCTGGGCACACGGGCCTACAGCATTTTCGCCTCCATTGAAAATGCAGCCGCCGCACCGTGGATTCGATGCCGCGGCCTGCGGTTCAACAGCCGAGTACCTTTGCTACTAAACCACCGCTCTGGGGCAATGTTTCTTACATAGATATATTCTAAATATAAACATAAAAATACTTAGGCGAGAAATACTGGCACTGCACCTTCTTAATGTCGTTTACTCGCGCTGCTCAGATTTACTGTATATCGAAGCATGTACCAAGCAAACCACCAGTGGATTCTATTTGCCTAGTCAGCTCCTCCCCCCCCCCCCCCCGCAGAAAAGAAAGCGTTAAGATATCGAGGTACGCTGATACCAATGGGTTGATATTGCCACATTCTATCCTTAAGTTTTGTTATCCCCTATTTTACTGTCAGTGATTCTCGGCCCAAACCGCCCCTGCAGTGTTCGAGAAGCTTCAAGACATCGGTAGATCACTTTGTTAAAATTACGCTCATGTCGTCAACATTGCAGATTATCCTGAAACGTACATCGCCGTACACAATAATGCTAGAATATTCGATGGCATGCGTATAAATGCCGACGCGACTCACCACTCATCAGTTTATAGACGGTCGACACTCTTTTTGCCGCTATCAGTGCCAGGGGCATCGCTGTAATCTGACCTTCAGTTCATGAGCACAAGTTCGGCTAAATAAACAGTTTACCTTGTAATTATGTTTGAGAGATTACCCTTGTAAGATTACCCTTGGAGATTACCCTTGTAATTACAGTTTGCTTCCTTTGTACACGTCACGACCCTCGTGACATGAACAAGGCACGGACACCCAGCGCTAGCTTCGGTTTCAAGAAACATGCACACTCGTATCGGTTGCCGGGCATCCAATGATCCGGTTGAACGGAGTGAGGTTGATGTGAATGCTACTATTTATGAACTTTCACAAGTTTTTGCAAGTAAAGAATGATACCTCTGTAAATCACTTCTCTTTTTTTTATATGCCTCTTCTTATTCCTTCTTTTGAAAATTTCAAGTCAGGAGAATCGCAGGAAGTGATTGACTTGCGTTCGTAGCGCTTGCCTCCGCTCTTTCTTGCCCCACGCTCAGCGATGTTAGAAGTTTGATCACACTCAGTCATCTCGCTCATTTGGCGTGTCAACTACGTGAATGGTAAACTACGTCAACTACGTGATAGGAAGTTGGGGCAAGCAGAGAACGAAAGCCGCAGTGAACTACGTCGGACAAGTCAACCTTGCATTCATCGAAGATTGCTTAATCGGGCAGCACAATTTTGGGCTAACCCAGGTGATTTAATTCCTCGAAGGTTTTTCAGCACCTCATAAAGGCAACGAATGAGCACAAGAATTTCGAACCATCATTTGAACAGATAATAATTTTGCATCAGTACATATGAATAAACGTAGTTCTCTGCAAGCCTGACTAAACTGACAAAAGTGCAGTATCGGTCGAAAAATTGGTGAAGACGGCAGCCAAGCTTCTGTCGGAAAAATTCATTATTAAAATGCTTAAGTCGAGTTGGCTCGGCTACATAACTTTAGGTCCCTTTACTTTTGGTGTGTAGTTCAAATGATGTCAAGTAATTATAGGTTGTTTCCTGCTCATGAAGTTCTTGTAGCAGCGGTTTGAAAATTTGGCAGTCTTTGCTTCTAATGGTGTGATTCAAGTACAGGTAATAGAGTAAATGCTTGTAAAATTTATTACAGAGAATGTCGTTGAGCGAGCATTTTGACAAGCGAGATTTTCTTCGTCAAAGCAACGCTGGTGCACTGACGAGGACAAGTCATAGTGCCAAAACACTGTTTTCAGCGACGTTCTTTCTGGAAAAGTTTATGATCGCTTTAAGCCTCTCTGTGCCTCTGAACTTCAGTTTCGTTTCGTACTCAAGTTCTGTAAGAAAACTATGCCCGTCGTCATAACAAACGTAATTGAGTCAAATGCAACGTGTTCTACTCGTAATTGTTGATAATATTTGCATTGGTTCTGATATTCTAGATTCAAAATTTGCTCATTGTGTCAGTACGTCACTTGTAAGTTGAGGCTGTTTTTATATATAGACACTTTCACACCTGGTGTATGTCCGTTTTTTATACAAAACGTGCAACAAAAAAGTTAATTTAATTTGTGCCGATCAACTTTCGTCTTACTGATAAATCAGTCAGCTTAGTTTTGGCCTCTTCAGATGAAAAGAACAAAATTAAAAATAAAAGATTTACAATATTGTAGAAATAGACGCATCGCCCAAGAGGCCAACGGACCTGAAAGAAGGAACGAGCACATTCGCTTGCACGCGAAGTGGGGAATGAGGGCTTCCGCGGCAACCCTCCTGCTCTCAATTTTTTGTCTTTTCCCTCTACTTCTGGACGTCACCAGTGACGTCATGACGACAATTTTTGTTCTCAATTTATTTTTAGTACTATGCCCGGCAACCACCAGTGTAAAATCGGCGCTGCCGTAGCCGAGAGACAATACATGAGAAGTGTAGGGAGTTCCTGCTCCCTGACAATATGCTCAAGGACCTTTAAGTTGTGACCTTGAGCATCTTTCAAAAATGCATATCATGCTGATATGCTTGGAGTTCAAGTAAAACATTTTTACAAAACAGCTGTCAGACAGCCTTTCACAGAAGTTGCCTCTACGATTGCCTTTCCACAGCGCACTGAGAGCAGATGTGCCAGATAAGTTCTATTGTTTTGAGCGGTCTCACACTCTTCTCAATTCAGACTGTATGCATGGCCCATGGCAGCCGTACCTTGCAACGCATGCCTGCAAAGCACCTTTTCATAGCACGGGATATCCTTATTTGTATATTTGAGCCGAGTCCCTGAATAACCACTGTAAAGCGAGGGCACACACAAATTGTTGAAAGATTTAATGGTAGTTTGAAGATCACGCTACTTCCTCTGAATATGATTGGTGATTGTCCGAATGTGTGGCTATACAAGTAATTTAAAAAAAGTTAAGGGCTACCAAGCTCAGCAGAGATGTCACGATGACTGCCGTAGCAGCTTGCGTGGTGGGAGTACCGTTTGGCTTGTCAGACAGCCTGTAGAGGTCAATTATGGCTTCGGTTATTTTCTGAAGATGTGAGATGGCGGCAGCGTTCTTCTTGGCATCGCATGTTTTCACTGCCTTCTCGACGCAGACCTTCAAGTTCTGTGCCACCCTGTTGGTAAACACGTGCATAAAAAGAAGTTTAACACAAGGGTGATAGGCAAAACCAACATGTAAAGCTGTGGCACGTGTAAGTGAACTAATTAATTCACCTTGATAAAGCAGTGCGGCAAGAAACAAGGCAAGTAAAATTTCACACATTATCTGGTAATTCAACGCCTGTCATATGTCCTTCTTGCATTGTGCAAAACAGACAACCAGTGCCTATTATATTTCATTATTTTATATCTATTAAAATCAGTGCCCCTCAATGTACATATTTTTCCAACTCGTGTGGCCGCCATTTCAAAGCGCCCTTCCATCCGGTCTGAAAACTGCCTAACCTCTCGGTCCTTCCTCCTTTCTTCCTCCTCAAGGCGTAGTTGTTCAAGCTTTTAGTTGTTTCAAGTAACACAGACAACTAAGTTCCGCCTAGCACGTGCAGTTCAATAACTCTGCTGGCACGTACACTTTTTGTACTCTCTTCCTGATTTGTGGATTGACCAAACACATAGCATGTTTTTTTTTCTCGAAAAGATGTATTCAATAAAAAGCATGGCTATATAGTAAATTTGTCTGTATCGCCTAGTATGTGGTGGATAATAAGACTCGTAGGCACTGCACCCGATGTGCTAGAGCCAATAGACGTGCAAGGAAGGTGTCACGTTTATGTGTGTCTGTTCTGTAGAAAAGAAAAGAGGAGCCCACAACAAATAAATGGAAGACAAAAGAGATAAGTAAATATAGGGACATCAAAAGGGAAGATGAATAGATAGTTACAGAGGAAATACCTTGGCAATTAGGACCGTGTAATGAGGCTCTTTATTATTAGAATTGTGCTATTCAACATTATGCTGATTAAGACCATGTTTTGCTAGTAGTCCAACAGTGCTCTACTTGCGCAAGCTACCCGCACTTTTTCCGCGCAGTTTTTACCATCAACGTGCAACGCGCGGAATCATGTAAGCTCGCTCAAAGCACCACTTCCACCGAGGCCTTTAGGAAGTGACTGTAACCTAGATTTCTCATAAGGTAAAACTATTTTATACCAACCTGTAATACGAAAATACTAGAGATATATAATTTAGCTTTCCCTGCATCTTGGGCACGCGTGAAAAGACAATAACTGGTTGTCAACAGTGCCTGCTGCAAATTGACGAGAACCTAGGTATGAGCACAGTCAAATAGAATGCTCAATAAGCTGTATATAACAATCACCTGCTTCGCTAAATGTCTTTCTTGAAAGATGTGTTGGTAAGGGTTATCGTAATTGCAGCCACATATTATTAAGGCATAAGGAGTGAAGGTTAGACAGCTTTAAAATAATGACGGCCATTGTAAGGCAACTCCTCAGAGGCGCAACTCTCACCCCCATATCCCGTATAAAAGTGAGTTATGCAAGGGTGCAACAGGTGAAACAGAATTTGGACGAATCTTCAAAGCAGCAAAATCTTACTTTTGGAGCAATAAAATACAAATTCAGAGCAGTTTATGGGGAAAACTTTTATTTTATCTCGAAAAACCAAGTTTTGAGCACTACAGAAAACAAGGCTTATATTTGGAGAAACTTTTTGTGAAAACCATTTAACATCGCCTGAATCGTGCTGAGCTAACATAAAATAAAAGCAATTAACAATATTTAACAATAAAAACAGTATTCCGAACCACCCCAATGAGCAAGCAATGATCAGGTTCCCATTATTATTAGCCGCGTACAGACTTTGTGATATCAAATATTGATATACCTAGCTGTGGCAATCTTGAAGTCTTGGCGATTCGTGAAACTTGGTGGTAGGGGTGGCCAACAAAACTGCCTCACAGTTTTTTAAGGCTTATAATGTCACCCACTGCTCCAAAGAGTTTTCAGTAACTTTTTCAGACGTGGGAATTTATACTAGTGCTCACAAATATGCCGCCTATAGACGCATGAGTCATTGAATACAATGGGATGTGTCTTTGAGCAGTGCAAGTAGCCCTTTACAAATATTAGTACGTTTTTTGTAGGTCACCAATGTAGTGCGGCTAAAATAGCTTAAGCAGTGTTCTGCACGGGTTAGAACAAGACCAAAAAAATTTCGAACATCACGAAGATACCCCCCACCCTCCGCTTTTTTCTCGATGTGGTTAGGTTCAGTGCACAAGCTCTCAGCTTACTTGCAAGGTGCGTTTTACCAGGCAAAGTAACAACGGCGCGCGCCTGTTGGTCCGGAAACCACAACAGATAATTATTCTCAGAACGATGCAACTAACGCAACTTCTGATAATTATTGACGTTTTAAGTCTCAAAATCACCATATGAATATGTGGGACGCCGTAGATGACAGCTCCAGAAATTCGAACTTCTTGGCTTTCTTTACCATGCAGTTAAATTGAATCTAAACATGCGGGCCTCAAGCATTTCAGCCTCTATCGAAAATTCAGCTGCTGTGCCCGGGATTCCGTTTCATGACCTCCGGGTCAGCAGCTGAGTGCCTGAGCTACTCGGCTACCTCAGTGGGACACCAATGCAAGTTCATGACGTAAAAATGTCATATTTTCAGTTGCTATGGCAACGAGCATCTGTTCAGCATTGTCTCTTTTTGCTCGTGCAAAACTGGGCATGTGCGTTCATCTCTAGTTGGTAAATGTCATAGCCGTATTTGCAGACTATGCATTTCATGTTACCCGTGAAGGATTGGCGGCTATGGCCATGGATTTTTCTCTTGCAGTTGCAACATCTCGTAGGTTGACATCCGCTGCCGCAAATGGACCAATGGGAGCACGGCTCCGCTACAATATCTGGTCGATCACTTCTCTGCAAGTGCCCTGACCCCGTGAAGATATTTCTTACACCTTGCTTTAGGTTTGGGTCTGCGTACTTGGATTTGTTAATGACGCAAACTGCAGGTTGGCAACATGGCCTTCATTCAACGCAGTTTTCAAATCACCGCAACTAAGAAAATTTTGAGGCTTCAATCGGGCATTTTGGTGCAGCGTGGCGCAATTTCAGCAAATTTTATGGCTTTAGCACAGCTTGGCGCGAAAATGGGGAACAAGATCAAATTGGCACAAAAGGCGCAGTGGTTGTATGATAGCTGCACTTCACGATGGTGCTGCCATGTTGATAATGATGCTGTTGTCACGTGACACGTTGACGTATAGACGAACTGCCAAGGAACGTCAGCAGTCCGAAATCCAAGCAAGTGTAAGCTCGGGTGAGGCGTGTATATCACCAACGCTATGGCCTGCCTTGCTTGCTGCTTCGTCGTCGCCTCGAATTGTTCCCTACGTTGATCCCCGGTGAAAAGCGCCGCCATGCTGGCGACTTTAGGCGTAGCCACTGTAGCGTGGTCATAATATGGCTTCGGGCGACTAACATTTACAATTTCTCTACCACGACCACGTAACTCATCAGTCGGTGAAAAAAGCTCAATCTCATAATTGACTGGTGACGCACGGGCCAGAATGCGTTAGAGCCCTTGGTATGAGTCCAGTGATTCTGACGAAAGGCCAGGAGTACTCGGTAGAATCCAGAGCCAAACGAGGGCTGCAGTCGTGAAAGTAGGGAGAGGTCGGTCAGGGCTGGCCGTAGCTTCTGGTGGCTTTGGTCATTGGTTGTTAGTGAACGGGCCAATTGTCTGCAATCTGCGGCGTACCTGGCAGCATCAGAAATTGTGGTGTACTCAGAGGAGTCAGGCGTGTGGGGGATAGTGTCCAGCGTGCATGATGGATCACGTCCCTTCAGCAGAAACAAAGGGGAAAACCCTGTGGTCGTGTGGCTAGCGGCATTATACGCATACGTGACAAATGGAAGGACAGTGTCCCAATTAGTCAGGTCTGAAGCTGTGTACATTGTCAACATATCACCGAGAGTGCGATTAAATTGTTCTGTGAGACCATTCTTCTGTGGGTGATAAGCTGTCGTCATGCGACTTGGGTCCGAATGGCGTGTTGGAGGTCCGGAGCCAAAGCATGCGTGGGTTCATGTGTGAGTGGCAGGAGCGACAGCTGGCGCGCTACCTTTTCACTGACAAACTCCTTGACTGTCGAAAACAGAGGCTGCTGATCGGCAGGACGGGCAGGTATGTGCAAGCCCGCGAGTGGGTCTGGCATCGTGAGGGCTTGACGAGTAATCGCACGCTGCCTACGCAGCTCGTCGAAGCTCTGCAAAGGGAGACGAGCAAAACAAAACGATTGGGGGGGGGGGGGGGGGTCTCGCGAGCCACATCTGAAAGGCGCTGTCTTCGATACCTTTCAAAATGTGCCTAATCTTTTCTTCCTCAGGCATGGTAGAAGTGCCGCGGTTGCATAGATGCAACACATCTTCGGTGTAGCCCGTGTAGTTCTCGCCTGGTTGCTGCGTCCGTTGACGTGAACGCTGCTCGGCTTGAACTTGCGTGCTGCAGGTCGTCCAAAAACGTCCGTAAAAGCAGTCTTGAATGTAGACCACGTAGGGATGTCAGCTGTGTGGTTATTAAACCACAGTTTCGTGGTGTCGGCGAGGTAGAACGTGACGTATCCCAGCTTACTTGGGTCGTCCCCTTTGTTACTTGCGCCGACTTTGTCGTGCCTTGCCAACAATCTTCGACGTCCGATTCTGCGGAGCCGGTGAAGATAGGGGGATCTCGTTGAGAATACACTGTGCTGCAAGTGACATGGATGGCTGAAGGTTCTACCTGGAGAGGCGTCTTGGTGACCATGTTGGGGTGACGAAGATGGGGAAGCTTACGGGAGAGAAGATCCAGGTTCGTGCGCGAGCTCACACACTTTTAGCAGATGTCACGTTATTTGTTCACGCACAGACGAACTTAAAGGCTAAGGAACGTCAGAAGTCCGAAATACAAGCAAGTTCAAGCTCGGGTCACGCGTGTATATCACCAACGATGTGACTTGACTTGCTTGCTGCTTTGTCGTCGTCTCGCATTGTTCCCTACACTGTCTGTGATTTTGGGTTCAAGATTAGCCCAGGATACTATTGGCCAATACTTGCGAAATCGTCGAACGATACGTAAACTCGGGGATGGGCTACAAGCCGGACAGCTTTACCTGTCCGCATTCTGCCGCGAAGAAATTAACATCAGCACTCATCGAATTGTTTATACAGTGACGGTTGCATCGGACTTTTCTGTTCGTTACAAATAGCCAGACGCGGTTAGCCCGTCTCTCGCTCATGGTGCACCCACCATAAAAACGCTTCGTCTCAATGCCTTCAAATCTATAGGTAAGCTCGGTTTCCCACATGTACTGTGTGTGACGCTGCCTTGACTTCAAACTCCGTTGCATTCAGAACTTTACAGCAATGTAATTGGACCCCTTAAACATATTTCATTGGCTACACTCACCGGTTCTGTTCATCAATCTGCTTCTCGAAGCTACCGGCATTCATTATGGTGTCACAGGTGCGAATCGCCTCGAGGTCCATGCATTGGGCAAGTTGCACCACGGCTGCAGATTAAAATGCACCAAAATATAAACTTTGCAATCCCGCTTTTAATGTTAAAGCAGCAAGGTCTCTTTAGTTGCAGAAATAAAAAAACTGATATTGGGGCTTTTAAGTACACGATTTCATTACGGACACACGTCTTGAAATCACCAGACAAATTTCGCAATTGAGTTACTGTCTGCAAGTCTCTTTGGGTGTTTAAATACACCAATTGATGTCCTTTCTGTTATCACATCTTCCAATCAATATGGGCTGGCAACGAAATCTAATGTCACCATGAACTAGGCCTGGTATTGCATTAAACACTTCCTTTTTGTTTCAGTCACGTATCCTCAACAATTTCTCTACAATGCGCCAATTTTTTACAAGGCACGCCAACCTTTATTGCGCGTGAAGAGTGGCGAAAACGCCCCAGGCACGTAATGACTGTTCATCCAGGAGAGCAAAATGGTTCATGCAGGAGAGCAAAATGGTGCTGAGTGATCGATAAAAAGAGCGAGTCTTAGGGATAGACAAACGTATCCTAGAATGTGTACATTTTATCTATATCTAAGTCAAATACGAGGAAACTAGAGAATTACATTCATTATTTCAAATACATCAACGTCATTATCATCATCATTATTACCATCACCCGCTTTAAGACCACTTCATGCCAAACGTCTATCTCACGTTCCGCCAGCCAACTAGGTCCTTTGTTTAGTGCTGCCGCGTTATAGCTGCAAACTTCCTAATCTTATCTACACACCTGACTTTTCATATGCCCCACGCGTGTTTGATTTCTCTGGAAATACTGTCAGTTACCCTCAATGACCTGCGGTTACCCTGCCTACGCGCGACGATACCGGCCTATGTTCATTCCTTGTATATTTCAACAACGACATTCTCAACTTTAGATAGTTCGCTGGCTTTGCTCTGCTCTCGTCCTGTCTCCAGAGATGTATACTGACAGAAAAATGCATATGCGTGAAAAATAAGTTCTTACCACCGCAGTCTTTTGAGGTTATTTCTGCACGAAGTGCAGCGTAGCCTCGTTCCATGCTAGCAAACTCCTTTTTCTCGGCGTCTGTGCAGCTGGCGTAACGATCTCTTTTGCACTCAATCTCTTCGGGGAAGCCATGTGGATCACTGTCAGTAAAGGTATAAAGAATATGCACTGTAGTTTAAATAAAACCATGAGCGCAATGAGTAAGCACCGCGCACTTTAGCAATTAGGGCAAACTTACGAAAGACACGAAAATACAAAAAATGCCAGAGCTTCGCCTTCAAGCCACTCTTTATTCTTGGTGGAAAACTTGACAGTTTATGCGAGGAATTAATGCATTGAACCTTTATTCCTTAGAAGAAGGTGGCTCTCGGCCGCAGTTTGGGAAAGGGTGGGGAAAGGACTATTGGGTGTACAGCTTGTGGGGGTGCTGACACCCCCCCCTGTAAAGTTGTCTGCGCCGCGTGACGCACGTGTCTTGCCCCAAGGCTTTGTTTCGGTGGTGACCACCGCCGGGGGATAGATGGCGTTGTGTTCGCTTTGAGGAGTACCACTGTTGGTCGAGTGGTAGCGCCGGTGGTGGCCCCTGGCGGAAGGCGGGCCTTGTTGGTGTGCGAGAGTTGAGCGAGCCTCTTCTGCGCGTGGCGGCTGCCGCGAACGGTTGTCTGTAGCGTGGGTCCCCGGTGCTCGGCACCGCGGGCTTCGCGCCGGGGTCCCACGTGGAAAGTCATGCGTTGGCGACGCCGCCTTGGGTATGTGTTAGTGTGTTGGGTGTGTTAGTGTGTGTTTATCATGTATATTGTGTGTTTAGTGTGTCACTGCTTTATGTTGTTTGTATGGTAGCGTGTTAATTAAAATTGATGTAACATTCGGCGGACAATATCGTCGTCTAAATTAGTTAATAAATGTATGTATGTTGTGTGCTTTGTACCGACCGCGTCTGCTGTGTCCGTTCACTCCAAGAGCGTGGCGTGGCGAGGCGCTCGTTCGCCTCGCCGAGACCCCACACTGGCGCCCAACGTGGGGCTCTTGTAGTATCGGACGACAGTTTTTGCGGTTCAATACAGGGATTTTGTTTGAGTCGGAGTAGAGTAGGCCTAGGGGGGACTTCTTTGCTAGCGTCGGTGGTGTGCTTTGTTGAGAAGCGAGGAGATTGGTTTTGTAACGTGTTTGAATTTGTCGGCAGGTTGACTTTCTATTTATTTTTTTGCTCGCAAGTGTTGTTATTTTTTTGTTGTTGTTAGTTTTCAAAAACGTTGTTGAATTAGGACGAGAGCCATGCGGTCTGCATCCTGGGATGAGCAAGGCTTAGAGCACGTGGTTTGTAGGCCAGGCCCGAAGCGAGTGAGTACGGAAGCCTCGTGGGTGGTCCGATTTTCTGTAAATAGCTTCTTCTATATCTTTGGGCTCAGGGACCTAGGCGTGGTTGCTGTCTGGTATTGCGGCTCGACGCCGAGGCGTCGTGACACCGCCCGGGGCGGTGGACGTCGATCGCTCGGTAAGCTGCTGTATGCGGCGAGCGATAGGGCCACCTCACAGCGTGGACGTCTCCTCGCGGCTGCCTCTTCTTCGCCTAGGCTGGGTGCTGGGTGGATGCCGGTTGTTGCCGAGCGACTCATTAGGCCTAAGGCTCTGCGCAGCTGCCTGTCGCACGTGGCACAACTAGGTGGATCGTGGCGTTGAGGTGTTGCGCTCTGCTTCCCTCATTTTTTTCTTGTGAGCACGAGTTAGGAAAAGTGATTTTTGTTTTATTTTGATGGGCGTCTCGGCCGCCACCGATGTATCAGCTAGCAGTACTGACCAACGTACCACGTGGACGAAAAGCTCGAAGCTCCCTTCCCGAGGACCTGCTCGATTGTTTTCTTTCAAGTTTTTTTGTTGTTGTTATTGGTGTATTCAGCAGAAGGGATGTCATCCACCGCCGGCTGTCCTGCACATCGACAGCGTCGCTGGCCAGGAATGCGGTCGTGAGGTCGGGCGATGGAGATGCCTGGGACCTGCGCAACTGCCTGCAGTCCGGTGCCCTTGCGAGTGCTGGTCGCAACTGGAAGACGTGTCGGCGCTAGCGACAGATGGTCGCGCCGACTGCAACGTTGCTGTTGCGGGGCCGGTACTGAGGTGAAGTCTAGCCGGACACTGCAGCAGTGTCCACCAGCGGCGGTGTCGTGGTGCAAGGACATTATGGTCGTGCGATATCTTTTTTTTTTGTTAAAGCTTGTGTAGCTAATTTTTAATTTCGGGATATGGTTTGATTTAAGGTTGGGGGAATGTGGGGGTGCTGACACCCCCCCTTCCCTGTAAAGTTGTCTGCGCCGCGTGGCGCACGTGTCTCGCCCCAAGGCTTCGTTTCGGTGGTGACCACCGCCGGGCGATAGATGGCGTTGTGTTCGCTTTGAGTACCACTGTTGGTAGAGTGGTAGCGCCGGTGGTGACCCCTGGCGGAAGGCGGGCCTTGTTGGTGTGCGAGAGTTGAGCGAGCCTCTTCTGCGCGTGGCGGCTGCCGTGAACGGTTGTCTGTAGCGTGGGTCCCCGCTGCTCGGTACCGCGGGCTTCGCGCCGGCGTCCCACGTGGAAAGTCAGGCGTTGGCGACGCCGCCTTGGGTATGTGTTAGTGTGTTGGGTGTGTTAGTGTGTGTTTATCATGTTATTGTGTGTTTAGTGTGTTACTGCGTTATGTTGTTTGTTGGTAGCTTGTTAATTATTATTGATGTATCATTCGGCGGACGATATCGTCGTCTAAATTAGATAATAAATGTATGTATCTTATTTGGTTTGTACCGACCGCGTCTGCTGTGTCCGTTCACTCCAAGAGCGTGGCGTGGCGAGGCGCTCGTTCGCCTCGCCGAGACCCCACAAGCTTCAGCATAATAACCAAACATGCATTTATGTTAATTTGTTTTCAGTACTGGTTAAATATAGTCACTTTCACGTAATATGGTCGACTTCTACACCCCTCCACACAGGCCACTTATACTGGCGTCGGTCCCAAAGGATTTTTCTTCTTCATGATTTCATGGTAACACAATGCCTAAGCCTCTTATGTCATTGTGTGGCAGGTGTTACATGTGTGTTCTCCTATAGAGAAAATAACATGTTTTTTTCTTTCTCTCTTTTTTTTGTATGGTTCTCCCTCGTGAGTAGAAGATAAAAGAAATAGTAGAGAAAGGTAGACAAAGAGCTTAAATCGACAAGGAAAGACGGTTTCCTAGCCTACACAGGGGAACGATAAGAGGACATTGAAAGAGGCAGAGGAAAGAGTGAAGAAAGAAAAGTATATAGCACATTATACAGCAAAAACAGTCAGTACATGTACATCACGCTAACGTGGTACCCGACATCAGTTTCATAGCCACTTCTCAAAATTAGGCAAATCCAAACCAGGGGGTGTGAATCGACTCTCCCTGATTACTGGAAATGTGGACATCGAGGCGAAGCGCTTGCAATTGATTGTCCAGCTTCAGTACATTTCCCAAGTACGTCTGGCATGTGGGCTGCGTTGTATGCAGAGCACCTATGTATTTTATTTGCGTTAAATTCAAAAGTTACAGTAAACGAACGCTGTTATAAGCTACACCAGCATCTCTGTTAGATGACAAGCGTGGACTTACTCGCGAGCATGAGATATTTCCGAACAAATTTCGCGAGGAAAAGAACGAATGTGCGCGTACAATAAGTCGTTTTCAGCTCCCCCTTAGGCGTTACTGTAAATACATTCACGAAGGGCTCAATGCATCATAGTATTGGTTAAGCGAAAGACCTAATACGCATCATGTACAGCCGTCAGCAAGCTTACCATGAACGTTCAGCAGCATGTCCTGAAACAGTTTTGTTTGATGCTAGCACCGCGTAGCTTTGGGTTCTGTTGCCGAGGCGTTACCCGTGCACACCGGCATGCTGTCCAATACGTAGTTAGGAATACTTTAGGTTACAGTGCCTAGCGATCTAATGCTGGTTTCAGCCAAAGTTGTCAAGATCGTGTGTTGGAGCGTTCGTGTTACGCTTCTTTATCGCTATAGGTCGGCGAACTCACCCGTGAGTCGACCGACTCGAACTCACTCATACTCAAATGGAGTCATGAGTCTGGTTGAGTCCAAGTGAGTAATGATTTGGTGAGTGTGAGTCCGAGTAAATCCGGTTGAAGAAAATTTGCTTGAGCGTGAGTCCAGTGTGTCCCGCTCAGGAAAGCTTTGATGAGTCTGAGTCTGAGTGAGCGTAAAGGCCAAAATATATTTCGTGAGTGAGTTCGACTCTTTTTCGGAGCTGTGGTCCTATCTTCCTATATTCAGCATTACTACCACCTTTAACTCGATTTGCGTTTACACTCACGTTTACTCCCACGTATTTCAAAGCAGTATCGTTCATACACCGTTTCAATAAATGTTTATCACAGGCAAAAATTTTGTAAGGAAGCGGAAGTGACTTGGCATCTTTCCTTCCTGTTCTTCAAGAGAATTTATTGATAAACATACCTTTTATTGCCATATCTCTCAATAATTATGTCCTCACTAGCTTTCAACTACTGAGAACGCGTATTCTAAAGCACTATATTGAAACGAATGAAGTAGAACTTTTAGCACGTGATATAATGGACTTTAAGGACATTGACAATATCATCGAAAATGCTCATTTTCGCCCTGCAGATATATGAGTCAACCCATTAGGGCTGCCTCAGGATCACTACGAGCGTTGAGCCTAAGTATGGGTAAGTCCGATTGAGGAAAATTTTACCCGCTGCCATCGCTGGAGCCTCAGGAACCTCCTTCACAAGACACCAATAATGTCCGTCCGTCCGTCTGTCTGTCTGTCTGACTGTCCGTCTGTCTGTCTGTCTGTTTGTCTGTCTGTCTGTCTGTCTGTCTGTCTGTCTGTCTGTCTGTCTGTCTGTCTGTCTGTCTGTCTGTTCGAGTGAGACCAGCTCCGGAAAAGTTTGGTGAGCCTGAATCGAAGCTAGCCCAAAGCGCGATATAATTTTCTTAATTAAGCCTGAGTGAGCTCCTCTATTTGGTTGACTTGTTCTTGTGGGTATATTTGCTCATCTAGATACTTTGATGGTGATGGGTAGGTCTCTAAACTATACCAGATCCACGACGTGCACCATGCACATGGTGCATTTCTACACTTGCGCAAGCATTATTACATGTTATCGTGACCGCTTACATACATCTACAGGGTTGTTTTCTAAACAGCTTCAAGGATGGCTTTGGCAAAACAAGCGTTCATGAGCAATACCCGCTATTCTATAAACAATCATAATTTTTTTGTAAGAAAGCACCAACTTTGCATTATTTGTCATCCTGTGTACAAGCAACACATCTGTAAGGCATTATATGTACTTCTTTTGTATTGCGATGGATGACCAAAAATTGTGGCAGAGCCCTTTATAATAAGTTGTAAGCATTCAATAACGCACTCTTTTCGCTATTCGCGTTCTGTGACGCTTGTTTGTTGTTCCTACTTTTATACCATGCCACATTACATAAGCACGGCTTCCCGCTACACATATGTAAGGCATTATGGGCAGCTAGCGCTGTGCATGCTGACGATGAAGAATTATCCGAGTGATTTGTAATAGGTCGGAAGCATTAAACGACCTACTCATTACTTTGTTCGCATTTTGGGATGCCTGGTTGTCATTGCATCCTTCCTCTCAGCAACATCATGGATGTTAGTTATTCTTTATCCATGACTTCGTCTGTTTTAGGCCTTTTAAGACAAACGTATTATATGCCGATGTCCACCAAGGCTTAGGTTACGTAATCATGTCACAGAAATGCCTTCAAAAAAAATCCGCATGATCAGAAGACAAAGAAGAGTTTTGTCAATGAGATTAGAACCCCCGATCTCTGGATCTGCGACAAAAAATGCCGGGCACGCTATCCACTGCGCTACGGCCACATATGTTGTATGCTTTAAAAATACGCCTTTTATATCTACCACTGTGTTCTTACAGCTTTCTTGGCAAATTGCAGTCATACATCATGACCGTGGCTCTACGATTAGTTCCTTTAATGCGTAATTTCTCAGTGAACCTCCCACTCATTGCGTTTCCATGGCAGTAGTGCAATTTCATAAAATGCTTAACACACCTCAAGCGACGACCCCATTAAGTGTCGTCATCGCTCATCGCATGAATTCTTACCAAGTAGCTCTGCGAAACCCGCCGAGTTCACCTGGTTTTAACTACGCATTCCAAGCTACGGCGGTTGTATATTCCATGAAGGTCGAAATACTGTAGGCCAGTATGTTCAGATTAGGGTGCACGTTAAAGAACACCACAAGGTCTAAACTGCCGCAACCCTTCACTACGACATCTCGAAATACCATGTGGTGGTTTCAGAGCGTTAAACCGCACAAATCAATCAAGCAATCGATCTACTATGCATTCACCACGAAGTCTGGCGCCCCGAGTAATCGCAGCGTGCCAAACGGAAGACACAACGCGCACTGCGTTTCCCTCTGGTATTTTCCAACATGCGTGGGCAGGTGACCCAAGCAAGCCTTACCCCAAGTTCGGGTTTCAAGCAGTCACGCTCTTCTGGTTGTCACATCACTTACTCTGGTGCCACTCTCAGCGTTAACTACTACAGCTACCACAAGCCTCTATGCAAAAGGGGTCTGTCTCATCACTAGTGATGGACATTAGTCGTAGGAATGTTGATGTGTCACTAAGCGTCAATGTGGATAAACCCACGTTAAGTGGTTCTGTACCTGTCGAACTTCCATATACATTGCACTACCTATTTCATATCAATGTGGAGTTAACAATAAAGCATCTATGCAACACAGGTTTGTCTAATCATAAATGATGGACGTTAGTCTTAATATTGGAGAGGTGTCCCAAAGCGTCAATATGGATGCACCAACGTTAAGTAGTACTATATATACCTGCCCAAGATGAATAGACATCATGCCAGTTCTCCTATATGAATATAAACATTTAAATACTTCTGTAGAGACACGGTTTGCTTTCGTATTTTACCGATTCCTTGAACGCGGGGATTAACAATATTTTTTTTTCGAACGATGTTCAAGCACTAGCGTGGCCTAGTGGTGGAATGCTCAGCTACTACGCAAAAGACCGGGGTTCGAATCCGCTTCTGTTCTAAATTTTTTTGACGCTATTGTGGTTGCGGACACCAGCGGCAGAGGTGCTCGACAACTACCACGCCAAAATCGGTGATGTGGTCTCATCCTAGCTTTTGTTCGTACCGCCACCTCATTGTTGGAAATGGTACAAACCTTACTTCAGCCTTTGAATATTTTTTTGTATTTTTACGTGGCCCCGCCGCGGTGGTCTATTGGCTAAGATACTCGGCTGCTGACCCACAGGTCGCGGGATCAAATCTCGGCTGCGGCGGCTGCATTTCTGATAGAGGCGGAAATGTTGTAGGCCCGTGTGCTCAAGTTTTGGTGCATGATAAAGAACCCCAGGTGGTCTAAATTTCCGGAGCCCTTCACTATGGTGTCTCTCATGATCATGTGGTGGTTTCGAGACGTTAAACCCCACATATCAATCAATCAATTTTTTACATGTTGTCTCATACATCCATTACTCTTTTACACTCTGCATAACTAAGAAAGTGGTTAAATCGCTAAGTGCTAATTAATGCGCATCCCGCGCACAATTTCAGCTATGTTGCTATGTACACCCGCCCGCCAAAGCTTGCGGAACGCAAACTCCACTGCAAAGGGGAATTCTTGCTGCTATTGTGCACGGCGCTACAGGTCTATTTGGCACCTAGGTCGCAAAAGGTACACTATGAGCTGGAACATTTGTTCGAAGAGATGTTCTCTAGCAAAGCGAAATGTAGTCTTCATGAATATTACGAAACCTTTGTTGGGGTAGGGGGGACGGGGTGAACCGCGTTGCTTCATTAGGATTCTGTACGCCAAGAATGAACGAAATTCTCTGAGCCGTATTAAAATATTCCCTTATTAATGAACGATGACAAAAAGAAAACTGCATGTATCTTACCTGTGGCACAAACTGCTCATATAGGAGTCTTTGTTTTCAGCACTGTCTGTGAGCGCCATCTTTCCATACTGATCTGCAAGGCCCCAGTAGCACCCCGCGATAGCCTGCTTGTCGCAGATAGCTTTGCCACCTGTACCTTGATATGCAGGAGGTAAAATAAGTAGAATGTAAGAAGCCGTAAATTTTTTTCAGCTGCGAGAAACACATGGTTTACATTGTAGTTTTCATAAATTTTTCTTTCTGAACGAGACTACCACAAATTTGTCAATAAGGCATCCCTGCCGCACAGATAAATGCAAAGTATACCAAATCTGCAAGAAATAAGTACGTAACATTTAACACTGTGATCTACCTGGCCATTCACGAGTGAACTTGAAAATGTCCCTATGTGTTGAATTGCCCGAACAAAATAGGGATTAAAGAACAGACAACACACTGAGCATGAACTACTAAAGAAAGTTTATTTCCCAGAGCGTACAATTTTGTTCATAGTTGGCACTCCATTTGTCGTTCTCTCTTCTTTTAGTGCCTGTCTGCTTTCTGCGATTCTACGCTTAGGATCGCGAACCAACATACCCAACTCTCAACTATTCTGGAAATGACCCTTAGCTTGTACAAATTGCAAAGTTGACAAAGTGGCCACTTGCCACTATCGCCATATTTTCAACAGCAGTTATCGCAAAAAGGAGCCAGCCATCCCAAGTTCACTTTTTTCTGGAATGCCCAGGCAGGTGGCAATACAAAGCAATATGAATGAGACATGAATTTTATATAAAACTCCACTGCGCTGTACCTATGGATGAAAAACATATTGGACCGTGTGGTCGTTTTCCAGCATGCATCTGAGTGTGTCTTTTCATGTGTGGTTCCACATTTTTTTCTGGCTGTGGATTGGTTGCTCTCGCTGGAACAGTGGCTAAGGTGCTCGGCTGTGGACTGAAAGATGGCTAGGTCGATCCTGGGGCCGTCGCTTTTACATTTTGATGGAGGCGAAATTGTTAAGTCCCGTGTACTGTGCGATAACAGCGCACGTTAACGAACAACATATCGTCAACATTTGCACAGCCTTCCATCACATGGTGGTTTCGGTTCTTAAAACCCCACATATCATTATCATCATTTGTTGAACAATGCCTGGCTACATTTGGTTTTCACTGAGAGCCTCGTTCGTTCCTATATAAGCCCAATATTTGAGATATGTCTACAATTGCTCGAATATAGCTGTGTTCAAATTTTCGAGTACCACCTAGCTAACCTGCATTTCCACGTTACTTTTTTAGTTTAAACCCTCTTTCCTTGGTCTCATTTGCTGAAGTCGGTTCTAAATTAATTCAAAATACGCAAGGGTTACTTTTACAGCCATCTCAAGTCACCACATACTGAAACGAGGTACCTTCACTTTCCTAGGGACCCTTCAAGTAGTTTCGGTGCCAAGAAGTGCTTGTTTAATATCAGCGAAGAAATGACGATTATATTTTAATGAAAAAGTTTTCTCATGCAACGTTTCATAGTTCCATGGTGGCCTATGACTCGTAAGCCTAAGAGACACGAGCTCACCGTGTCCATCACCGCAACTCACCGCTGAACTTACGCATTACTTACGAGTCCATGACTTATATCATGTTCGAGTACAAATAAAAAAATGTTACGATGTGGGGCTCAAAGATCCGAAACTTCGATATGACTATGAAAGGCACCATGGGGGAGAGATTTTGAAATTTCGACCATATAGAAGCAGCTAAATGAAAGCACACAGGTTTGCAGCACTCTGCCTGAGTCCAAATGTGGCGGCCACACTCGGAATTTGACACCACAACATTCGGGTTGGCAATCACGCACTGTGATCATTAGATCACCACGGCTGGTAACAAAGTAAATTGATGGCTTGCAATGCGTCCAAATCTACAGTAGCCGCCACTGTGTGCATTTGTTTTGACATCAGATGTTTACTATGCATCTGCGCAAACAGGCAGAGCATGAACAATGTATTTGACGACATGATAGGCTGATCACTGAATATTGAAAATATTCCCACTAATGGAAAAGTGGCCTGTGCTGTCTTTTTGTGACTACGAGTCTACTTGGCGGATGAATAAGGCCCTCTCCATCCTCAAATATTGGCTTGAATGAATGACTGAATAAACAACTTTATTCGTCGCTGTTAGCAGAAAGGCGCATTGGATCATAGGCTTGACTCGTCTTGCATAAATGCAGCAGGATTCCATTTAACCGCGTATTAATTTTCCCCAGACTTCTGAAATGTCCGCCTTCAGTGAGTCTCGAACTTCAAAGCTTATATTGTACCAATGATTCATTTCACGTGTAGCCGCACCAATCAGCTTGAAATGCAGAACTGTTGGATGCCACTCTCTCAAACGTGGCTGTCCGCGTGCAGAGCAAATGATGCTTGCGCCTCCAAAGCAATATGGGACCAAGGAAAGACAGTGCATATTGTGTTCAGAGTTTTCATGCACTCAAGAAAAAAAGAAAACTATTCACTTGACTCTTTCGAATGCGGAGAACTTGAAAGGGCTGCTCTACCATGTGCTGTCGTATGCTGTGACCGTATGTTGCCGTAGTCGCTTGGCGGGAAGCAGGAACTACCTACCTACAGTATAGCCAACTCGAACGTACTGGGTGGACGCTCATACCAAAAAGAAGACTTCTTCACAATGCTCTTCGGGCACCTTGATGATGATATTAACGCAAGCCTTTTTCCCCTTGTAGTTCAAGTGCAGTGATGCTGCATGTTGTTGGGCCAGTTGGTCATACAAAAATAAACAAAGTCCCGCATAAAGGAAACGCGGACAAGAAACGTCCTTGTTCACCTCTTTGTCCACGTTTTCTTTTCTCAGAGCTTCGTTTAATGCACTGGTGATATTACTGACGCAGGCCAAACCACTTACACCATACACAACTGTAACATATTGAGTGTGTGAACGCACTAAAGACAACTCTACTTTCTCCTGTTCTTCGAGCTCCTTGATGATTATACTAATTGCAAACATTCTAATATAGCTATGGAGACACGACAACACGAATCCTTTATAAAATCAAGAGAACAAGCAAGTGAAAATCAGAAATACAGGAAAAGGGGGAAAACGAAGAATAAACATAGAAAAACACGTTGAAACTTAGAGATAAAATACAGAAAGCGTTGAAAAGCGAGAGTATAAAAACAATGAGGAAGAAAGAAAAAAATTAGGCAGATACCACATACCAGGGAATCGACATTATGCGAAGCATGCAGTGGAGAAGGTTTTTTATTGAGCGACAGGTCATGAAATGACGCTACATATATATGTATATATAAATTTTGCACACACAGACATATGTTGAAAAGTTGCAGATGTTTATATAACCATTTTTTAGCACTTGCGCAGCGATACCAACTACAACATGCGTATTAGCCACATCACAAGCTGGTATGTAACGTTGATGCTCGCGAGGATGCTCACCCTGGACACTGCTACATAAATCAACTTCAGCGCGTGGCAAGTAAGTGAAATTCACGTTAAATCAACAAGCCGGCTGTATCAAAGTAGTGTTAATAAAATTAGGTAGGCAGCACTACAAGCACGATTGACGTTTCGCGAAAATTAGCGTCTATTTCAAATATAGTTCGAAGACCTGGCGTATAGCTCTGTGGTAAAATACTTCATTGCCACGCAGAATGCTCGGGTTCGATTTCAGCTGGCACCATCACATTTATTCTTTGCATTCATCGGGTCGACGCTACTGATGTCAGGTATTTCTTAACGTTCGCGGGTTACAATTGACAAGGTGTGTTTTCGTCGTTCCTGGATAGATAGTAAGTGTGAATCACCTGTGGATCATACTCGCATACCAGTGGCCCATACATACAGAGAGACCTTTCAGAGTCTTAACACTCGTTAGGTACCTGGCGCAAGCACATTTGCACGGTGCCCACTACGCCATCAATCGTTGTGTAGTAGGCGGGCATTCACTAAGCCATCCTTCGTCATTTTTTGGGAGAAGCGTGGTACCTGCTGTACTCTTGCAAGGAATTTCGATTAGTTTTTATGCTGCTGCTGACTACGGTAGAGAGTTTAACTAGAAGATTTTGTAATAAGGGGCACACTAAATCGCCCACAGTGGGTGTGCACCACAATGATTAGGCGAACAAGATCAAATTGTCATAATGAGTCGGAGCATCGAAGAGCCCACTCCTTACGCAATTCGCATTGTCTGACGCTTGGTTGTTTCGTTGCTGTTTTAAAATACTTCATTTTTAATAGTAACACAAATCCTTTCACGGCATCTAACCAGCCTAAGGCCAGTTTCCAAAGGAGTCTCAAGCACCATGTGGCTCAGTTGTACAATACTGAGCCAGCTTGCAGGAGATTCAGTTCCTATTCCCAATGTGTCCTTGGTGTTTTTTTTTATTTCGTGCGGAAGCGGTAACGGACACCAGCCGCGGTGGCGGCTAACTATGGGGCCGAACCTTTTATGGGGGTTTCATAACAGCTTTCACTGTAAAAGAGAAAGTCGAAGAGAAACAAGGAAAGTTCTTCAGCACCCCAGTTTTTTCACTCTTGGCTTGTCACGTAACTCTTTTTGGGGGCCACACTACACTCTCTGGGGCCACACTCTGTCACGTAAATAAAGAGGCACGTAACTCTTTTTGGGGGCCATACTACACTCTCTTTTGAGAGTCGTGAAACCGACAGGATGGAAAGTCAAATGACTACGTACGCCTTCTGCTGCAATAAGGCGCGTAGATGTTACCGCATCGCTCTTTTACGGTTCTTGTTGTTAGTGCTACGCGGCGCCGGTTACGCCGTAGCAGAGGTGAGGTGAACAAATGAAATCATCCGGAAATAAATGTTCTGTATTAACTACTTGTTAATAAAGTTGTTTTCTACTACTACTACCTACTCATCCAACTAGTGTGTTAGCAGCCCCAACACCTCCTTTGTGATGCGAATGTTTCCAGGTTAATACCACACTTTGAAAAATGACATAAATATTTTATAAGGATTTATTTAAAAATAAGTATAGTAAAACGTCCTCGTGTCGTTACAACGTCATGGTAGCTCTCTCTGAATGTTTATTATTATGTTCAATAAATTGCAATACTTAAGCAATAATGACAAAAAAACCTTCTCCCATATTTACAATTGATTAGCTGCGCAGGCTACCAAGAGTTCGCCGGCAGGCGTTGCTTGTCTTTGGACTGAACCAAAGAATTTGAAAAGATAAGAGATAGTTTCGTGAACGCGCACTGATCCAACAAATTATTTCTCGATATCTTTTTTTTTTACCTTAACGGTGTGTTCCTTGAATAGAAAGTGTCTTTGGTGCCCTCAATTTAAAAGTGCAGCATTGATAATAGCCATACTGTGCATTGAAATAGCTTCTACTTGACGCTACGCCCGTAGGCTCAGAAAGAACATTGTTTCAACTTTGACACTCACTGAACCGGAACTCTTACCTTGTCCCAGAACAAGCGTTGCCAGAAGCAGAGTGGCCCCCAAGAGTCTGGTCAAAAGTAGCGTTGTCATTTTTTGAAGCACTCTTGTAGCGTCTGATTTCTGCCAAAAAGTGTGATCAGCCGGTACGATCACAAATGCTGTGGCCGAAATGAGTGCCCGACAAGAACTGCCGACTCTGTGTCGATGGCGCAAATATTCCACGGTGCACGCCTGCTGTTATCAGCACGTTCATTCGATGACCTTTCCAGAAACCACCCTCTGCCACCGGTGAACCCTCGCCCTATCGACGGATGTGGCCTAGCGACCGAATAAAAAGATAGGGCGCAGCAGTCATACCAACGCATGTCACCACTGCGTAGAAACACCTGCTTATCGGTCCTACAATCTTACGTACACAGGCCTTTTCGCGAGCGTACCGTTCTACTCACGTTCTCTAACCCCTCTTCACGTTATCTAGGCCACCCAATCGTGAAATTTCTGATATGGCAACCTACAATGCTGTGCATCACCTGAGCGGAGCTGTCGTCACCCTTTATGACAGTGTCCGATGAAATGCGGAACTGTACATTTTCGACGTGACCCACCCTTATTTATCCATTCATATAGCTCATTGTTATAACTGTCGTGGTTTGTTGGTCCCAATGCCACGTTATAATTTCTAAAGACACCGCAGTGGAGGCCTCCGGAAATTTCAACCACCTGGGTTCCTTCCTCTTTTTTTTTTTGACGAGCTTTCTGCGGAGAGCTTGAGCTTTATATCCCCTCGGCTGCTGCATATATGTCAGAAACGTACAGTACACTAAAACCAAGGAAGAAACTATCATAGCAATGAAAAGCTGGCTTGCAGGAGTTCCCATGGCAAATCTTTACATTTCACCTTATATAAGCGCATGGGGCTTCATTCACGTTGCCTTCGGTGAATACTGAACCTCGAAACCGGGATTCGATACAATGACGTTCTACTGGTAAGTTCACGAATAGTTTCGAATGGCGTACGATGACGCCTTTGGGTCTCAGTCTTAGTTTCTCATTTCACAAAAGTGAAAAAAAGCTCTCTTAAGTAATACAAATATAAATGAGAATTTTAGTGTTCCCTTTGCTGGAACTCTTGTGAAACGACCTCAAAAAAAATTAGGCGCAGAGAGTTCAATCAAGGTACTTCATACTTTTTAACGCGATGGTGTTAAAGAGCTCGTTTCACGTGAGTTTACACGTCAGCGTTGGCGTCGGTGGCGTTGGTTGGGAGCGAAAAATCGATAAAGTTGCAAATGAGTAATAAAACAATCTGGGTTTGAGTGGAGATGAAAACCGTGTGTTTTGCGCGGCAAGAGGTTGTTCTGGCGCACAGCGATTCATCTGCTTGTAAACTCATTGAAAATAACTTCCTCTGGTTGAAATGCAGTGAAAGTAACGGTCATGTTTTACAAACACATGCGTAAGGCATACATGCTTCACAATACAGCACAAAAGATTGCAATCATGACCCGCTGTACTAGCATACGTTCCTATCAGCCGTCCGAACATGCAGTTATCATAGTGACTTCATGGTTTGAATCTTGTCTAACACTACAAGAGGCACACACGTTACTGCGCCTATTCCCCTAACTTAACGTAGTGGATGGATGGCAAGTTTGGAAATATTGTATGCACTAAAACTCAAGTGTTTGAAGTACACACTAGGAATGAGATTTCGCTATTGCATTCGCCTCAAACGTGAAGCTTAAGGCTTCCCCCAATTTTTTAAGCACAGATATGGAAGCCAAGTCGAGTCATCGTACAGCAGTCATCTGTTAAAGATTGTATCCCGTTCTCCGGGCCACTCCTATTGGGAACAGCGCATGACGCTGTGGACAATATTTGAATTCATATATATATACCAGCTTCCCATCTATTATGTTGCGCCTACCACGACGTATTTGCATACATCTTTTCATCAATAATGTAAAATTGCCATGTTTGCTTATCGTTTCTACCTAAATGGTGCTATGGTAGAATGTTTCCAAGCTGTCTAACATGCATTTTTAACAGCGTACCTCTTTATTATGGAGGTAAGGGCATTTTTAAATATTATGAAATAGGAGAGGTTTGTGTCATTATAGTGGCAATGGCCTCTCTTTTTCTTCTAGTAGAGAAAATATGCCGTGAGATAAAATATTAGGGCAAAAAATGCAAGCCAGTACAACATACGATCCGAACGTACACAATAGTAAAACGTCAGGGGTCAGTTCACATATGGCTAAAAAGGTAATATGTACACAGGTTTCTCACACAAGCTCAGTTCACATCACTTGGCAGTTCAGATACGCCTAGTAAGTTAATACTGGCCCACGTTCCACACACAAAGTCAGTTCATATCACATGATACTTCAGACAAATCTAGTAGGTTCATATGTGCACAAGTTGTACACGCAGGGTGAGTTAACATCACACAACAGTTCAGATACTCCTAATAAGTTAATACATGCACAAGTTCCACACACAAAGTCAGTTCGTATCACAAGATACATCAGGCATGTCTACTAGGTTCGCATGTACACAAGTTGTACACGCAGGGTCAGTTCACATCACATAACTGTTCAGATACGCTTAATAAGTTAATACGTGCACAAGTTCCCCACACAAAGTCAGTTCATATCACATGATACTTCAGACAAGTCTAGTAGGTTCACGTGTACACAAGTTGTACACGCAGGGTCAGTTAACATCACATGACAGTTCAGATACGCCTAATAAGTTAATACGTACACAAGTTCCCCACACAAAGTCAGTTCATATCACATGATACTTCAGACATGTCTAGTAGGTTCATATGTACAAAAGTTGTACACGCAGGGTCAGTTAACATCACATGACAGTTATGATACGCCTAATAGGCTTTTATGTGCACAAGTTCCACACACAAGGTCAGTTTGCATCTCATGATAGTTCAGATACGCCTCATATTTTCATAAGTACACACGTTCTACACGCAAGGTCAGTTTACACTGAGACAAATGGTTACACATATGAAACACGCTGTGTCAATATTACACAATTCCTTTAGCATGAAAGCGAAATCGCATACTGTGGGCATAATATCCTGCGCATAATAATATTTGCGCATAATATCCTGCAAATATTTTATCGTTCAAGATACTTGTTGAAGGCAACAAAATCTCTTCTCTGAAAAATCGCTATCAGACATGCACCTAATATTTTCGCTAATCGAAAATCCTCCTAAAAGTTGCAAACTTGTGTCACATTTGGGTCACTCGAGAAGCATGTGATGTACATCTTCGCCAGAGTGGCCGCAGGAACACTCTTTATTAGATTCCAGGTTTGTCCTGTGTAGGAAGTGTCACGTAAATTCTGTACCAAACCGTAGGCGGTAAACCAATGTTTCAAACCTCCTCTTTTCACTAAACTCTCATGAAATAGTGTAACAAATAAAAGTCTGAACTTTTATACTGCTTGTCGAACCATTTGTATTGGGTGACGCTAAAGGTTATTTCTCTGAAGAGTAGACGGATTCAAGTGCGTGAAGTTGGCACAATAAATCTCCCTTTGTCATTGTGGGCTCTATTTGCCGCGGCACACCTTGCAGAGTTTCTGATATGCTGAGTGGCCTGGTATCAATTTAAATGCGATTTCACGATTCATTTCTCCTCCTTTTGTGTGTTCTTTTAAGGTCTCTTGTAACAGGGAAGCATTTAGACAGAGTTTTCTACATCTTTGCAGGACGTTAGAGTGGCCTGCGAATCGCTCAAACTGACCCATTTTCGTGCCTCTTTTTCAGATGTTATAAAGCCTAGCGCAGACAGAATTGCAGACCGTTCCACAACAGTAGAAGGCGTCACAAGACATAATTTATATAACGACAGAATCTGCAGAGGAGGAATTTGCGTGACAAGAACCGTCTGTGCGTACGTGAATATACAGCGAATATAGGGAATAAATCTGAAATAGTACCAGCTGCAGTGCGACTGTGACGAACATGTCCCTTTTAGATATTATTTCCTCGACCGACAACTGTAATTTCGGTCTTTGAACATCCAGAGAGGAAAATAGTTATCTATTCTGTTTATCTCAAATCTCGGTAATGATGCGTTGTGTTCCAGAGGAATATTTTGTAGCTGACATTACCTTCTTTTTGTATGAACGAGGTTCAATGAATGCGTCTTGAGCTGAGTTGTAATACGGAAAACATGGCGACAAGTTGCGCCAGTTCGTATTATTATGGTGCTTTAGTACTTTTTTTTCTGGTCATAAAACTCCCTCAAAAGTTTCATATAGGGACCAAAGTGAACACCAGAAGTGCCACCGTAAGCAGGAGGGCACTGATCGGCCGCGCTTGGCAGGGATGTAGAGCATTCACGGAAGTGTTTACCATCAAATACACTTCTTCAGATATTTTTGTTCTGCGTGCTCTCGCTAACAAATGATAGCAGCTATTAGTATTGTCAAAGTGGCGGCCCATGATGCGCGTTGTCAAATTGGCCAACTCCTTTATTGCTGACAATGTTTTAACTGATCCCGTCTGTCAAGTGACGCGCCTTCATAGCGTTTCTAAATTTCTCAATTCCTGCATAGCCACTTTTGGCCTTAAACAGAGCACTGTGACTGGTTCTAGATGACTGACTGGTTAACATAGTTTGCGCTAGAGATTGCGGAGCAGCCTTGTTCTGGCTGCACGTAACGTTCATTTTCAGAATAATTGTCACTTTATTCTATTGGGCATCACTAAGCAGCTAAATTCTAGAGATTTTCTTTATGCACCTAAGTATCTGTTTCGATCAAACTTCAATTTTCATGTGCGAGACATGTCTGCCTAATGGAAACAAATCAGTGCACCACTTACCTAGCAGTGGGTAACATTTTGAACTTGGCAACAACGCTACACCTTGCAAGCAAATATAGGCAAACATTTCGGCATTTTTTTGCTGAAATTACTGGCACTTGTCGAGAATTCCAAACTAAAATGAGTAGAGGCACATAAATTATTGAAATCTTCATTTCATAAACTGTGCTTGAAAGTTGGATGGTGGAGTGAACAGCACAACAAAAATGACTAAAAAAATCATGCCCCTGGTTTCTTCCCTCATTTACGACTTTTGCTTTTTTAGAGGTGGGCGTTGCGATAATCTTTCTTGTCTGTCGCACTGTTCTGCATTGGGTGGTAAGCAGAACAGGGAAACTTTCTACGGTGCACTTGTATCCAGAGCGACAGCCTGGCACGCAGCAGGTGTTGGGCATCACGTTCAACTTGATGTGACCCCGAAAAGCAAAACAATTGTGGACCCTTCAGCTTCGCCTTCAAGAGTTGAATGCGATAGTGAAATCCGGTCACTAGTGCACCCTGCAGCCGCTAAATGCATACTTATTTATTTGTTTAGTTACACACACATGCACGCACAAAAACACGCACACAGTACATTGGACCAGCGTGCGCTATTATCGCCGAATGGGCTCGTTTTCGTCGTGACACCTGTCGTACAAAATGCGTTAAAGGGTTCTGAAACACTTTTTCTAGTAACCAAAAAATGATATCTTTAGGAGAGCTTATTGCCTCACAAATTCAACGCCGCAAAAATTCAACGAATTTGTTTAGTGCGAGAGGAGTTACAAAGGACTGTCGGATGCTGTCATTGCTTGTCTTCTATCATCCCGACGAAAGCGCTGGAAGATTAGCAAGGAGGGGTGGCAGGGCAAAGAAACTACCGCGCCTAGTGACCCTGAGCACTTTTTTAATGTGCGGCTTTGTCAGTGTGATCGTGTGCGCACGCGTGGACATGTAGCGGCCTCCCGCGGCTATCTCGGTAACTTGAGTTTTCGGTCCCAGACGCACAGACGATTTTTCGCTCACAACCAACGGGGCCGACGCCGGCGGCGGGTTTTTTGGGACACGAGCTCTTTAACGGTATCGCGTTAACATCAGGGGGATCCACATGACCACCACTACTCCACGCCAGCACTCCGCTAATGGCGATCAGTGAAGTAGCCGGCCGAGCCAGCTTTCTCACTCCTCTATCTATTCCAGCATTGCAGCGGGAAAAGGGGAGGGCGACATGTGAAGTTCTCCCTTTGAGAGACGGGGGAGTTTCATGACCACAAAAAGTATCAAAAAACCATGGTATTACGAAGAATGGTGGATGACGAACTTGCATTATTGCGAGAGAACTCTATGTTCCCTGAGGAACACCCATGCACACCCTCCACCCCCTTGCCAGTAACCACTGAAGACGCTCCTCTGTAGTTTGCTATCTTCTGCTTTAATAATGCGTTATGCATCTCTAGTTCTGAAGGGACTGACTCTCCCACCCACATGTTGTGCCAGCGGTTTGACGAAGTACGTTTAAATTTATGTGGATCTGTTTTTCTAGTGCACGAATCCATGACGCCAACGACAGGTGTCTTTCAAAAATAACGCCAAGATGTTTATATTCTTTCACCAACGTCAGGGTCTGTTTACCAGCGTAAGTTTGTTCATCTGTTGTCTAGCGAAAGGCAATACCGCTGCTTTTGCATACGAGAGACTCATGCCTCTGTCCTTCAAAAAATTGGTTGACAATCTCAAGACCACGTTGCAGCACTGCTTGAACTTCGCATGCCTCTGGTCCTGAGGTCCATATGCAGATGTCATTTATGTAGAGTGAATACCCCAATCTAGTTTGTAACTTTCCCGGTAACGCCACCGTAAGAAGTTGAAGAGGAGTGGGCTTAGAACACTCGCTTGTGAAACGCCCTGTGTGACGAAATATTAGTCACTTTGTCCTTCAGTTGTTTTCATGTATATATTCCTGTCACTAAAACATTTAAAATACATGTTGGTGATCGGCCACATAGTCTAAGCTCTATCATCTCTGCCAGCACGTTGATGTGACTGAGTTGAATGCTCTCTGAATGTCGAGAAATAACACTAATGTGATGTTCCCACACATGAGTTCGTGCTCCACACTTGTGGCAATATCTAGTGTAGCATTCAATGTTCAACGCCTTTGAGGAAAACCTGCCTTAAAGTCTGACAACACTTTTCTATGTACGCACCATCAATGAAATCTACTGCATACCATTCTTTCCATCAACACACAAAGACAGCTTGTGAGGCACGCTGGGTGGAATGATTCGAGACATAAAGGAGTCTCATGGTTTCACGACTTGAATTACTCGACCTAATTCCCAAAAATGACGAAGAGTCTCTTCTATCAAGATATAGTTAAATAGCTCTAGCAGTGTCATTCTACCTGCTGGTTCATGATTCTTCAGCGCCAAATATACGTAACTTCGTCTGGTCTCGCATCTATTTTTGTACTTACGTTCATCTTGCGTTCGTCCAAGCTGATTGCGAGCTCAACTTGCAATCAAGTTGAGGTTGTTCGGACATAAAAACACATTCGCTTCTTTTGAGTGGCAAGTGCTGTGGAACTTGCAAATTGTGGACATGTAATTGTGATTTCCGGTCTGGTTATTAGCCGACAGTATTCGTCAGCAACATCTGCTGGCGCGGAGTTCAGGGCTAAGTTAAATGCTCGGAAAGGGTGGCTCTAGGTAATACGACCACTGAAGGATCGTACGATGGTCCATATTCTAGGAACAGCAGTGAACGGATTTATTGACGAACTGTATTGTCGCCATCATATGCTACCTAAATTCTACAAGCGAAGGTGTGATGTTGCGTGAGTTTTGCAAGTCATCTTGAAGTCCTCGAGTTTCCTGCTGCGACAGCAAGCCCATTTTGCTCGTCTTCCGATTGCTCCTGAGCATTCGTAATTCCTGTCAGCTTCAAATTTCTCGTTTATCACTATCAGCTGCTTGGTGCTAATGTTATATTAATCGCTCAGTGTAGTTGTGAAATTTTATAGGTTTGTTTTTTCTCCTGATGCGCCCGTTATAAGATGACAAAAATTTTGCCAGTTATTGTACATTCGGTAGCGTTGAGTTCTTGTACTCCGCACACATGTCTATGCTCTACCAGAATCGTAAAGTGATCACTTCCGCGCGTTTCTACATCCGTTAACCACACAGAACCCTCAAGAACGTGATGTGACCTAAGCGCGACATCCGTGGAATTAGCACATGGGCACCAGTGGGTGTTGTGTGCCGACAGTTCTGTCCACGTTGGCGCTAGAGACGCACGGCTATGCGCATTTCAAACAAAAAAGCACAGCACATCTACGGAGAGCATGATGATGAGTTGGTTGAAGCGTCGGAGTGTTTTATCGGTAAACCGTCTATCGTCGGGCCTCATCCGTCCCCTGGCCGCGTCGGTACTTTCATATGTCTGTCGGTCGGTCTGTCTGTCTGTCTGTCTGTCTGTCTGTCTGTCTGTCTGTCTGTCTGTCTGTCTGTCTGTCTGTCTGTCCATTCATCCGTCCACCGTCCGTACGTCCGTCCATCTAATGAACACTCGAAGTACCACCTTCTCGCATCTGTTTATCACGTATTCATCATAGGCAAGTACCGTCATTTAATGGACATTCTGCGAACTAAACCAGAGGTGGCTATTTACCACTACATTCATCGAGTACGCACTACCCATGCATTGAAAATCTTCCCTAAACAGAAACCTGACCGATGGTTATTATACTTGGAATGCGAATTCTAAGCCTAGATTAGTGTTAGGGAAACGCCAGCTGTGTTTGAAGTTCTGGCTTTCCATAGTTGTAGCATGTAACATATCTCTATCATTTCTCTCTAGTTCTTTCCCTTCCTCCCTCTACTTCGTTATTTCTTCTTATTTTTCTCTTGTCTTTTATTTCTTTATTACTATGTCTCTCTTTCTCCCTATTTTCTATGTCTTTCTTTTTCTCTCAATCATTTTCTTGCATTCGTTTTTTGATGACACTGGCACCTGGTGTGCATATTAATATCTTGCGCAGCGCATGGTGAGGCGGCTAATTTGATGCACGGGAGTGTCAAGAGCAGCTCGCTAAAAATCAGAAATGTGGCGTGCGCGATGCGTGTTACGTCGTCATATAGGGGCATGGACAAAAGCCGCTGCCATTCATGATGCATTTCAACGCCAATAATCAATGTCGAAATTAGGTATCATGATTTCCCTCGTGTAACCGAATGGCGTTTAAAATAGTGTATTCATAGGAGTATTTATAAAAGGATACCAAATATTACTTCCCATAAATTAGAAGCTCTACAAAAAAATTCGCAACAGAAAGACACTTTTTAAAGTGAGATGGTTTTGAGATCGATTTTTCGTGCCGTAGTTGTTCGCCGCTGCCGCCGCAGCGGCCACCACCACCCATGTCTTCAGCCACTATCGTGCGAAATAATCACAAAATTACCGCCATATCCACAAAGTGAATCATGCTAGAGGAACTTGCTCGCAGGTACACGGGGTTTCTTAGCAACAACACGTCTGCTGGAAGGTTAAGTAACAAGCCGGCGCAAGATGCATCCGTTGAAGGCAGCGTTGTTGGGCACGTTCCGCAGCCGGCACTGCCCAGTGTTGGCCACGTCGATCGGCCCGTTAACCACGTGCCTCTTTATTTCATACTGACCACTGCCCGGAGTCAAATAAAAATGCCTAACGCTCAGAAATGGCAGTTGGATCTAACAGGCGTTTTTTAACTGGGTTGAGAGCAGGCGAGTGAGGGGGTTTGGGAGGAAATGGGTACCCGTGCGTAACACTCATTCATGAGCTTGTCATGTGCTGCCCTGTCTACGAAGCGACGCGAACGAAACGGACGTACTTGGTGCAGAAGACTGAAGCTTAAAAAACTTAACGTGAAGCAGGAAAAGCAGGAGAGAAGACAGAACAGCGCCATAACAGAACTAGCCGAAAAACATAAAAAAGACAGAACTAGCCCAAAAACAAGTCCTTTTGAAACGGACGTGGTCGCGAGGAGGCGAGCGCACCAGCCATGGAAAACCAACATGAATGGATGGGTGGTTGCATGGATGGATGAATCCGGCTGTGCCCTCTAGATCGAGCTGTGGCTCACAACATGGATGGATGGATAGATATGGCTGTACGCTTTAGATCAGGCGGTGGCTAGATCCACCAAGCCGTAATACTTAGGAACAGAAAATTAGACTTATTTATTTTTCTTTAAATAGCAAGGTTGAGGCTTCGTACTTTGCAGTGAAGGGTTTAATTTTTACTCGTGCCTTGACTTTAGCCACCAATCAGATAACCTCCTTCTAGTTAATTCTAACCACTTAAAGTCTATTTTGCCATCCCTGTCCCTAAACCCCAGTGCTTTGAAGAACTCTGCACCATCATCCTGAACTATAGGGTGAAGCCCTTTACAGAACATTATCAAGTGTTCGGCACTTCCCGCTTCCTCTCCACACGCACTGCACCCCTTCAAATTTGGCCCGATATTTCTTGGTTCGCAATACTCCCGCCCTGGCCTTTAACAGTAGAGAACTACCCCGAGTAGTATCATAGATCCTTTCCATGGCAATTTCCTGCTTAAAAGTTCGATAGATTTTTAGTGCGGACTTCTTAATCGTGCCGATTCTCCACATATCAGTCTCAGCTTCCTTCACCTTCTTCTTAATGGATAATTCTTTTTGGTTTGGCCCCCTGCTGTTTTCTAAGAATTTACCAGTCAATTTTCTGGTTCACTTCCTTCATACTGTATCGACATTCTTCATGTACAAGTAGCTGAATACCTTCCTAGCCCAACGCTCCCCCCCCCCCCATTTCTCTCAATCGCTTCTCAAACATTATCTTGCTGCTGCTTCCCTGCCCTCAATTGATGTCCATTCCATGTCACCTTGTACTCCCTGATTGGGTGTATTCCCGTGAGCTCCTCAGGCAAGTCTACCTATTCCACGTTGCTTAATTTCTAATCTTGCTTGAACTTCTGATCTCATGCACAAGACCGCATTGCCGAACGTCAGACTAGAAACCATGACCTCTTTCCATACTCCTCTCACAACATCATACTTATTGTAATTACACAGTGCCCTGTTTTTCATTACCGCTGCATTCCTGTTACCTTTAGTCGTCACGTATATTTCGTGTTTCCTTAGGTACTCGGTCGCATTGCTCATCCATACGTTCAGATATTTGTATTTATCTGTTATCTCTAGCGTAACCTTCTGTATTCTAAGCTCACTACCTACATTGTGATTACAAATCTTGACTGCTGATTTTTGTTAATGAATCTGAAATCTAACGTATCTCCCTCATTACCGCAGATATTCATCAATATCGGCAAATCTTCTTTTTTGTCGGCCATTAACACTATATCATCTGCGTACATCAATGCTAATAGTGCCTGTTCAATGAGTTTTCCTTGTTTGATGAAAGAGAGGTTGTATCCCGGTCCATTTCCTTCTAAATTGGCCTCTAATCCTTGTAGGTGCATCATGAATAATAAGAGTGACAGAGGACATCCCTGCCTAAGCCCCCGTTTTACATCTGCAGGCTTGGATAGCTGTTTTTCCCACTTCATAACTACCTTGTTAACTTTATAGATATCCTTTCAAAGATTAGGGACTTCATCTTCCACGCCTTGTGTGTCCTGTATTTCCCCTAATTCTTCTTGAAGCACGCTATCGTACGCTCTCTTGATACCCCAAAATGCTAGCCACAGAGGCTTGCGTTCCTTTTCTGCTATTCCAATACTCTGCATCAGTGAGAACAGATTGTCTTTCAACCTCCTGTATTTTCGAAACCCATTCTGCAGTTCCCCCAGCACCCCCTTATCCTGTATCCATGCCTGCAGTCTTTCCTTCATAATCTGCATTGCCAGCCTGTAGACCACTGATGTCACTGTTTTAGGACGGTAGTTGCTTATGTCAGCTTTGCCCCCCTTTCCTTTATAGATCATGCTCACCCTGCTAAGTTTCCATCCATCGGGGACTTCACCATCTATTATTATTATGCCCACTGCATCTCTCAAAGCCTGCTTAGACTTCGGACCTATTGTCATTATCAGCATAATTGGAATGCCTACTGGGCCTGTTGATGTACTACCAGAAACCCTCTTCTCAGCCTTTTCCCCCTTTCGTTGTAAAAATAGAGCCATTGCGCCACTTGATTCATCCTTGTCTATTGTAGTGCATAAAGCACTTCTATGTTGAAAATTTTCTGTCACCCTTGTTCTTATATATTCAATAGCTTCGTCCCCTTCTAGCCTAGCACCTTGAGCGGTAGTTATAAACCTCTGCTCTGGGCTCGTCTCATTTCTTAGGGAGTTTACACAGCTCCAAAATTTTGCAGCTGCCTTTCTATCTTTTTTATGTACTTCTGCCAGCCACTGAGCTCCCTTTCTTCTAACCTTGTCATTGATCAGAAGTGATGCATTCATTCTACAGATTTGACGATTTCCCATTTTTTTCAACATCATCTGTCGGTTCACCCCGCTGCTTAGCATGCCTGTGTTCCCTAGAGGCTTCCTGACATTTTGCTAAGGCTCTCTTAACTTCCTCATCCCACCAACTTTTGGGTTTGTGTCTTCTTTTCCGGGGTGACTTGTCACGCGTCTTAGCAAGCTCTAGCTCAAAGAGTCTAATTAGATTCGTGTATGTCCACACTGTCTTTTTATCCTCCGTGATTACTTTCTCAATTTGTTTAGTGGCTATATTACTTTGCCTTTCTGGATAAAAAATTTTCTTTAGTTGCTCATCTTGTCTCCTTCCCACTTTCACTGCTCTTCCGAAACATAGCTTGGTACGTTTGTGACCACTACCCAGGCTTCTGGAGCCACCTTCATTTATATGCCTTCCCCTGAGCTTATCATACATCCTATGTGACATCAGTGCGTAATCTATTGTCGACTCAAGCCTTCCTACCTTCCAGGTTATTTGCCCTTCACACTTCTCGGTACTGTTGCAAATGATCAAATCATGCCTTCCACACATATCCATGATCATTGTGCCTGTCGGGTCGGTATACCCATATATCTTCTATGTGCGCATTGATATTTCCTAGTATAATTATCTCGCACTCTCCTCCTAACTCTTCATTGTCCTTTGATATAAACTCTACCACTGCCTGGTTTTCCTCTCTGGCCTTTGCTCCCGTCCACAAGTACACGAAACGAAGGAGTGTCATTTGCCTTGCCACTTTTCGTTTTAGTCATAAATGTTCTTTGCACTCCTGCTTGACCCCTTGCCAGTCTGTACTTTTATGAACGAACGCCCCAATAGCACACCCCTTTCTGCTGCCTTCTGTTCTATTACAATATGCCCACGCGTATTCCGGATTGTTTGGAGCTTGTTCTATGTCCCTAAGATGTGTTTCTACCAAACCGTATACCATTAGAATCTCCTTCCTTAGCTGTTTTTCTATCTCTTCCCACTTCAGCCTGTACCTGCCACCCTGCATGTTGAATTAAATTGAATACCCTATGTCTGAATTGGCTCGGCGTTCGTGGCTACGTCTATTTCTGCCCCGGACTCTACATATCTTAGATACTGGTGCCACTTTGGAATCGTATCTCTCCATACCACCCGTCAAAGAGTCTACCTGGTTGTTTTCCTCGTTACTAGCTATCCTGCACCCCGACGGGCCCACGTGCCTCCCCCCCAAAAAAAGCTACTGCGCGTCCTACACGTCGCCAACCCACTTCATGACCTAGCCGCCATTCAAAGTGAATTCTGTCTCGTTGAAAACCACCCCACCTATGAATCTCTGTGTTTATTTCCACCACCTCAAAGCCTTTCTTTCGACTCATCCGCCATATTTCTTGGTTTGCGTTGACAACCGCTTTTTGCAGGTTGCTGCCTCGCACCGGTACCTCGTGCATCGTGCATATCACTACCTGTACCTGAGGAGAAGTGGCACGCATGTCATCGACCCCTTTCGCCAGTGTGGTTGCTAGTCCTGCTGTATCTTCATTTAAGACATCGTTTAAACCACCTGAATTTATCACGAGGTTTCGTCTACCAGCTGTGATTTTGAGTTTTGCGCTCGCTTGCTTCATGACTGCTTCCAGCTTGCGTCCTGGGAACGCCCCAACTGCAACCCTCCTGTCATCTCTTACCCTCTCTTTTATTGCTTCCGTGCATCGATTTAAATTCGAGTCCCCGGCGATTATCACATGCTGTGAGTTTTCAGCTGGAGTGTCCTGCACCTGAGGGTTACTTGCACATGTGACGCCGGCTGCTTTGTCCCCTCCCAGCCTCACCACTACTTCTCTGAAGCTTGGCCTTGCGACAATTGAACCGGCTGAACCCGTTTTTTCCAAACTTGCTTGCTCTTTCTTCTCCACCGTTCTGGTTGCAGGTTTCCTACTGTTCTCTCCGTAGGCCGCTCCTCTGTTCACTTTGGCTAGTGCTTCCTCAGCAGACTTCAGCCTTTCTCCCATTACCCTCGTTTTCTCTTGCTCGGTCGCCAACGCAGTCTCCGGCTTGGTGATTCTTATCAGCAGATCACTCTGGGCAACCATCCTTTTCTCCATTTTTTCTTCGACCTCACATTGCCTACACTTTGTATCAGCCTTTTCTCCATCCATTTCTACACTTGGATCCACTTTCAAACCCACCCCGCATCCTGAGCACTTTACAGTCTTTTTAACCTTGTGTCTCTGACACCAATTGTCCCTATGACTTCTTTGACTCAGTGATTACAAAACTCGAGCCCTGCGCTACGAAAAAGAGAAAGTCTGAACTCTACTACAAAAAATTTGCGTGTTCAATATAAGTGTACCTGCCCCACTGGAGTGGCAAAAGAAAAAACAAAAAACAAAAAATTACGCACACAAGCACAAGCTAATAAATACCTGGTTACTGACCCCCGAAGAAGCCGTACAACACCCTTGGAGCTGCCACGCCATATAGTGAGCATTGTTGGAATTACCGGAGATGAGGCCTTGAGCAGTGATGGGAGATGTGTACACTGGCAACAAGGGAGTAAGCACCAGACTTCAGCCCCACTGAACAGGGAGTGACCGTAAAAAGCTTGCTGAGCGAGCTCCTAAACAAATAAAAACACCACGGATAGAATTGTGCCCTGGATTCTCGGCAGGGTAGTTTATTGTTCCACCACTAAAGAATGCCGCTGCTTGAAAGCCCTTGGAAAACTGGTCATTGGTAGGCTTTATGTCAAGGAAGGAATTTCGTTTTACGAGTAAAAAAGTGTTGTAGAACAGTCAAGGAACAACCATGCATCCAACAATGTGAATTATGTAATCATTGAAGGTCGTCGAATGCACCAACACAGGCATAACTCTTGATCACCGTTAGCCACTGCATCAAAAAATCGCACAAAATTCTTTGCAAGGGCACCATGACTTTCCGAGCAATGCTGAACAATAGCAGATCGAATGCGTACTTAAAGTTCCAAATATTATGGTGATAAATGGCACAGTAGTAACCCAGCAAGTGCACTTGCACACAAAACTGATGCAGGATTTGTGGCATAGTTGTTATTCTACAAGTGTACTTGTATCACTTACGCAAAGAGTGATCTAAACTGCGTTAGTAACGCCGCTCTTCTGGCTTTTGTTGTGACTGTGCAGTGCATTATCTGCCGGCCTGCCAGTTTTTAAACCTCTTTGTTACGACCCGTCTTGTGGTGCCACAGTGGCGAAGTGTTTGCCTGTAGGTGGCATCCGCAGTTTCTGCCTTTTGATTTTTTCTTGGTGACCATCAATTGGGTACATTTTGAACTAAAAGATGACGAGCACGCGGCGTACTTCTTCTCCGGCAATCCTGATCACCGCGCACTCCAGCGAAACCAACGTACATAGCCTCGCACACCCGGCAACCGCCAGAGGGCGCACTCACTAGAGATTCCAAACAAAGCAATAATGAATGGTGAAACTAAGCTTGGGTGGAAGCTAAGCAGGATGAGCATGATCTCTAAATGAAAGGGGGAGAAAGCCGATATAAACAACTACCATCCCTTATCATTGACATCAGTAGTTTACAGGCTGGTGATGCAGATAGTAAAGGAAAGACTACAGACATGGGTGGAGAACGAGAGGCTGCTGGGAGAACTACTTAATGGGTTCTGAAAACGAAGGAGTTTGAAGGACAATCTGTTTTCATTGATGCAGTGCATTTCAAAAGCGGAAAAAGAACACGGGCCCCGGTGGCTGGCATTTCTAGATATCAAGGGAGCTTACGATAGCGTTATAATGAGGCGTTTCAGAGTGGCACTCTTTTATAAAACAGGAGAGCAGTCACGACACGTCAAGCGGTAATGGCGGAACTAGCCTGAGTACCCAACCAACCAAACGTCGTCTTCTTCACCGACTGAGTCATACCCTCTGCCTTTCTGAGTAGCACTCATCTTCTTCACTACATTTTCCTCCCCTCCGGAAAAGAGCCATCCTGCCTAATCATGGGCAGGAGACTATAGAAGGATCGTAATACGGTTTTTAGGCAGTCTATGTGGACGGTCTCACGTCCACGGCGTCGTTGATCATAGGGCTGCTCAAGCGGATCCACGATGTCATTCACGGCTGAAGTTTGTTTAACCACATGGTAAAGTCCGTCATACTTGTACATTAGTTTCGTTTAGGAACCAGGGCTGGTAGAAGGGATGTGAAGCCAGACAAGGTCATCTGATGCATAAGAAGCCGGAGGCGTTGGGCTATCGCGGTGGTGTTTCTGGCGTTCCTGTTCAGCACTTGTGAAGGAGCGGGCAAGCTGACGACACTCTTCCGCGTATTTAGCAGCTTGTGCCATTGTCATCGACTCGGCAACATCCGGGTGGTAAAAAAAGATGGTGTCTAGCCTGCAAGAGGGCTCGCGACCAAAAAGGAGGAAATATGAAGAGAAACCAGTAGTTGTCTGGACAGCAGTATTGTGCGCGTAGCTTACCAAAGGGAGAATACTGTCCCAATTGGTGTGTTCGGTTGCGACGTACATTGACAGCATATCTTCTAATGTACGGTTGAATTGTTCTGTAATGCCATTAGTTGGAGGATTATACGCGGTTGTGGTGCGATGAAAGACTTAGCATTCCTTGAGAAGCGATTCGACAGCGTCCGACAAAAACACACGCCCTCGGTCACTCAGGAGTTCACTTGGTGCACCGTGACATAAAATGATCTGATGCAGTATGAAACGACCGACGTCACAGGCTGATGCAGCAGAGAGTAGTGAAGTTTCTGCGTAGCGCGTAAGGTGATCGATAGCGACGATTACCCAGTGATTTTCAGCCGGTGTAATCAGATGAGGTCCATACAGATCAATACCAACATGGTCAAACGGTAGGGCAGGTCAAGGTAAGGGTTGTAGTGGAGCTGTAGTGCTTGGAGTGGGATTCTTCCCGCGGTGACAAGCGAGACAGGAACGTACGTAGCGACGAACGAAGCGATACATTCCACGCCAGTAGTAGCGGTGGGACAGACGGGTGTAGGTTTTTAACACTACAGCATGGGCGCGTTGTGGGTCGGCGTGAAAGGAGGCGCATGTGTCTGAGCGGAGACGCCTGGGAATGACTAGGAGCCATTGGCGTCCTTCGGAGAGATAATTCCGTCTGTATAGCAAACCATCTGTGTTAACGAAGTGCTGTATTTGACGGCGCATACCTCTAGGGATATTTTGCAAGGGAGTTCAACTCAACAAGTTGATAAGTGAAGCGATCCAAGCATCTTTTTGTTGCTGCTGTAGCTTGTCGCCGACACTATGTGCAGATACGTCGGGGGCAGGCGAAGATGGTGACTTGTCACTACATCGTAGAGGTGATCGGGATAAAGCGTCTGCGTCGGAATGTTTTCGGCCAGATCGGTAAACGACGTGGATGTCGTACTCTTGTTGTCGAAGCGGCCAACGGGCGATCCGGCTGGTGGGATCTTTTAACGAGGAGAGCCAACATAATGCATGATGATCTGTAACCACGCTGAATGGGCGCCCATAAAGATAGGGTCGAAAGTTGCCTATGGCCCATATGATGGCTAGACACTCTTTTTCGGTGAGTGAATAGTTGGCTTCTGCTTTTGTGAGTGCACGGCTGGCGTAAGAGACGACGTACTCATCAAATCCAGGTTTACGCTGGGCGAGCACAGCACCGAGGCCAACTCCGCTAGCATTAATGTGTATTTCCGTCGGGGCAAGAGGATCAAAATGTCGTAGCATAGGAGGTGACGTAAGAAGGTGGCGGAGTGTGGCAAATGCATCATCACAAGCTGACGACCAACTAGAAAGGTCGTTGATGCCGGCAAAAAGGTTAGTCAAGGGCAATATGATGGAGGCGAAGTTGAGAATAAAACGACAAAAATATGAACATAAACCGAAGAAGCTGCGAAGTTTTTTTAAGGTCTTCGACTTAGGAAATAGGCAACGACACGGAGTTTCGTTGGATCCGGAAGAATGCCATCTGTAGATGCAACATGGCCAAAAATTAGGAGTTTTCGAGCACCGAAGCAGCACTTCTTCAAGTTGAGCTGTAGACCGGTGGCGGTGAGGCAAGTAAGCACTGTCTCGAGCCGCTGAAGATGCGTTGAAAAGTCGCTTGAAAATATCGCGACATCGACTAAATAACACAGACATGTTTGCCATTTCAGGCCATGGAGAATGTTGTCGATCATGCGCTCGAAAGTGGCAGGCACATTGCAGAGCCCGAATGGCATGACGTTAAATTTGTATAATTCATCAGGGGTAACAAAAGCCATCTTGGGGCGATCAGCCTCAGCCATGGGAACCTGCCAATAACCTGAACGCAGATCTAGTGACGAGAAGAACTCCGTGCCTTGTAAACAGTCAAGGGCATCGTGTATACGAGGTAGCGAGTAAACATCTTTGCGCGTGATCTTATTCAACCGGTGTTAGTCGACGCAGAATCTTATTGAGCCATCTTTTTTCTTGACTAGAACAACTGGGGAGGCCCACGGGCTGTTAGAGGGCTCAATAACACCTCGCTTCAACATGTCGTCAACTTGTTCCGCGATTATGCGACGCTCAGATGCCGATACCCGATACGTACGTTGCCGTAAAGGAGCGTGAAGGTCAGTGTCGATTTCGTGAGATACTGTGAAAGCACAGCCCAAAGTCAGTTGCTGGTGGTTGAAGCTGGCGCGGAAGCGCTGGAGGAGGGCGATGATGTGGGTGCGCTGCTGGGCCGTAAGGTTGGTGTTGATGCAGCGCGAAATTGCGTCGGTGAATGATGGGGAAGAGGATGACGTGCAACAATCAACAGCGTCAATAGGTAGCGTTGTCGAGTGGTCAGGAACTACACGTGCACTCGAGGGATCAATGTCATTGGCAAAGCCCAGGCACTCTTGGCACAGTAACTTGTAAGGCGAGGAAAACGGATTTGAAACATAAGTTGCGCTTGATTCATCGTGAACATTCAGAAAGGCGAAAGGAATCAGGAAGCACTTGCGGCGAACAGTGGTTTCAGAAGGCTTAAAAAAATAGTTGAGCCACTAGAGACGTCCCAGGAAAGCGGAACTAGGGTGGACGAGAACGGGGGTATCGAAGTGTCGGCGGCAACGAAAACTTTTGAAGGTGAAATGACGAGTCGAGTGAAGCACCGTCGCATAACGGTGCGAACTCCACTTCGGCACGAGCACAGTCGATGACGGCATGATGAGTGCAGAGAAAGTCCCAGCCTAATATAATGTCATGGGAACAGTGCAGGAGCACTACAATCTTGACGACATTAATATTGTCAGCAATAACGACACGTGCTGTGCATGCAGCAAAAGGGCGAATTCGTTGCTCGCTCGCAGTGCTCAAAGCGAAGTCGTGAAGAGGCATTGTGACGTTTTTTAGTCGACGGCGAAGTTTTTCTGTCATTACAGACACTGCGGCGCCAATCGATCAATGCAAAAGCACATATACCTTCAACCGAGACAGCAACGACGTCTGACGGCGAAAAACAAGGTCTTGTGAAGTTCGAAAGATCCGCAGTTTTTGCCCTCGGAACTGCAGCTCCTATTTTTCCTCAAGGACAGGGCGAGGTTGACGTAGCATAGGGGAAAAGGAACGGCGTTGAGGTGAAGGCAACCGGTGTCTGTTGAAGGTCCGGCGAGATGAAAATGTGTTCATGGTGGCAGTCTCGCCATATACAGCAGGCTCCGGTCGTGGTGGGAAATCATAATTGTTGGGCCTGACGTCGTGACGCAGCAAAAACTCACGCCGTCGACAAAATCATGCCACGTGACCCGCAATTCCACAGGCGAAGTATATGGGGCGGTTGTCTTGAGTGGCCAAGGGTTCTGAAAGTGTGGAGGTGGTCGTCGGGAGAAAGGACGGGCAGCCTGGTACATAGGCTCAGTCAGTACGACAAAGGGGCGCGTGGACGTAGGCGTTCGCGACAAAGAAACGTGGCCGTTCGCGACAGGCGAACGTCGGGTTCCGTTCAGTGCTTCGACATAGGTCAATGGAGCAGCCATGGGTGGTGCGTGAGCTGTAGGTAGCGCCTCGGCACTTGCTCCTGGACTACTCGCTGTATTGAAGGTGCTAAAGTAGATGGGGCACCTTCGGAGGTATAAGGCACGAGGGACAACTGGCGTGCGACCTCCTCTCGTACAAGTTGCTAGATCTCGAGAAGCAAAGTGGAGTGGTCTATAGCAGCGCCAGCCGACGTTAAAGCGGAGATTGTTGCACATGGCGCGCTGGCACGACGAGTGGTGTCACGCTGTTTCCAGAGCTCATCATAGCTCTGACAAAGTTGGATCACTTCCGCTACCGTTTGCGGGCTTTCGGCAACAAGCATATAAAATGCGTCGTCAGTCACGCCATTCAAGATGTGTTTGATCTTCTCGGCCTCTGTAATGGCCGAGTTGACATGCCGGCAAAGGTCGACCACATTTTCGATATAACTGGTGTAATTCTCACCATTCTGCTGAGCCCTAGTACGCAAGCGCTGTTCGGCCCGTAGTTTGAGAAGCGATGGACGGCCAAAGAAGTCCGCAAACGCCATTCGGAAGTCCGACCAGGTGGGGAGGTCTCTCTCGTGATTACGGTACCATAGACTGGCGATGTCGGTCAAATAAAATTGGACGACAGTAAGCTTGTGCGTATCGTCCCACTTGTGCTTGCTCACCCGGTCGTATTCATCGAGCCAGTCTCCCACGTCTTTGTCATCGGTTCCACTGAAAATAGGCGGATCGCGTTGCCGAAAGGAGCCGAGACAGACAGGAGCTGCAGTAGTTGGAGCCGAGGCAGCCGCCTGCTGATCGTCATCCGTGGACATCGTAGCAACTGGAGGCAACGTACGGTTCCGCAGTTCCAGGATTAGGCGTTATTCAGTACCTCCACCAATTATACTGAGGCGTTTTAGAGTGGCACTCTTTTATGAAACAGGAGAGCGGTCACGACACGTCAAGCGGTAATGGCGGAACTAGCCTGAGTACCCAGCCAACCAAACGTCGTCTTCTTCACCGACTCAGTCATGCCCCCTGCCTTTCTGAGTAGCACTCATCTTCTTCACTACAGTGTGATTAAAGAAGGCTTGAGGGGAATACTGGCCACACCAGAGGTGGAAGATGGAATAACTAATCTTCTGAAGGACATCTATAAAAGTAACAAGGTAGTTATCAAATGCCAAGAACAGGTATCTGAACCCATAGAGATACAACGCGGGCTTCGACAGGAATGTCCCTTGTCACTTTTGTTATTTATGTTGTATCTCCAGGGACTAGAAGCCACTACATAGGGGAGTCGACTCAGATTCAGCCTTTCTTTTGCCAAGCAAGAAAAACACATTGAACAGCCATTACCAGCATTGATGTATGCAAATGATATAATATTAATAGCCGACAACAAGGAAGATCTGCAGGGATTGATAGACATCTGTTGTAATGAGGGAGATAGGTGAAATTTGAAGTTCAGCAGGGAAAATTGGCTATCAAGAGTTTTAAAGATAACAATGACAGTGAGTATAAGATACAGGAAGTCACGCCAAAAACTCCTGGGCGTATGGATAAATAACGGGGCTGAGTATCGAAAGGAGCACAAAGATACGTAATGACTAAGGGCACCATACCGCCCGATTTGAATGGCACAGCCGGATAAATTCATCCATTCATCCATCCGGCAGTGCCGGAGACCACGAAAAACAGCAGAGCGCCTGTTTTTTTTTTTTGCTTTTTTGGCGTACGATTGAAAATTATTGGCATAATCTTCTGGCTGCTCTGAATACAAGCATATTTGTTACTGTTTCATTGATTGATTGATTGATTGATTGATTGATTGATTGATTGATTGATTGATTGATTGATTGATTGATTGATTGATTGATATGTGGGGTATAACGTCCCAAAACCACCATATGATTATGAGAGACGCCTTAGTGGAGGGCTCCGGAAATTTAGACCACCTGGGGTTCTATAACGTGCACCCAAATCTGAGCACACGGGCCTACAACATTTCCGCCTCCATCGGAAATGCAGTTACAGCAGCCGGGATTCGATCCCACAACCTTCGGGTCCACAGCCGAGTACCTTAGCCACTAGACCACCGTGGCGGGGCTTTTTGTTACTGTTTCGTTTTTGTAAAACTTACCAAGAAAAGCGTGGCAACTGCTGAGTTTTTCTGATAAATATTATTATAAATAGCTATCAATTTGTTTGTAGCAGTTTAACTTTTTTTATCGTTGCAGTTCCGTTCTTTTCGACGCTAAGTACCTTTATTTCAGAACTATAGAAGCATTCTGGCTTTCCATCTTTCTGGTAACTTCTGTGAGTAAAAACTCGGCCAAATATTGTCATGGTATTGTATTGCACCCCTATCTTGACCTATATTTTTACTATTATATCGCGCCTGGATATTTAGGTGGTCCACTGAAGCACATCTACACTTTAGAAAACCAAGTACCCCTGTCATGTCACTGAAAAAATGTGATAAGTAACTTTGCCGTATTATTGCAGAAGGCCTAAATCAGCCAACCTACATTCACTCCTCACATCTTTAACAGTAGAAGGGCCTGGGTTGTTATTGTCTTCTTTTTCGTCATCTGTATTTTGATTATGTTTTAGTAGCCCAATGGTAACATAAGTATTGTGTTCATTTAAGGTACCATTAAAGATAATTTACTGCATTCAAATCAAACGGTCACACATGCAGCACAACCGGGTGTATTTCAGAAGAAAACAAAGTCTGACTTAAGGTAGACTACTGAAGAAAGAAAAAGTGTAACTTATCATTGCTTTGTAATGCGCAGTGTTTCCTACCAAATACACCAAATCTTAACGCTGAGTTGCATTCTTTTTCGGCGAGCGCAAGTTTCAATGTTCGTTTTTACATTTCCCAACGTAGCGCTGAACACCGTAAAAGTCACAGTGTGAATATCACAGTGGAAAATGTTTGACGTGTTTCGCTAGAAGTGACAAAAAATTCAATTTGCTCAGCCCCAAACCTGCTCGAGAATGCAGTTCCTCCTGCTCGGAATCTGCTTCAAAACAGACTTTTCAATGCGACGCATTTCTCGAAACTTAGGCGACTTTGTTCGCATCTGTCTATCCATCTGTCTATCTAGCCGCCTCCCACTATTTGTTTCCTGGCGGTTTCGATAATGAGATGTATACAAAAATTGGTATGGTACACCACGACTGTATTGCAAGCATAGTGACTAGTCATAACATAAAAATCATGATATGTATGTCATGAATGTTATGATTCTACATGTCATGGTATTGCTGCTGTTGTGATGGTTTTGTTCACATGACATATCGCAAAACTAGTATGGTATGGTATGGCTGCATGGTGAACACAGGTGAGAGGCTTACGTGTAAATCATGGCATGCATGCCATGTAAGCCATGACTACGCGCCACGCTAATGGTGCGCTCGTGGTTATTCCGATAGCTTCACATATACGAAACTTGTTATTACATGACGGGAATGAACGACAAGGGTAAATGACACGTCTAAACACGATAATCATATTCCTGTCCGTGTCATGTAAAACATGACTGCATGCTACGCTCACAGTGTAGCAAGTAGTCATGTTTCGCTAGCTTCCCATGCATCAAATTTGTTAGTTCGTGACGTGAACAGACGGCGACGCGTTTGACTGTTTGCTGTTCGCGCTTCGCTGTGTGACAAAGCTGTGGTACACTCCTTTGGGATTGCAGTGTTGTAACCGGCAGTTTCTTGTATCTGTTATTTTTTCAGTTTGAGCTTATTTTGTTTAAAGTATACCTTTCTTGATGTCTCTGTCATCTCCGGACCAGAAGGTTTCCCTCTGATCTGCTTCCGCTCCTTCACAAGATATTTCACTGCATTTCTATCTGCGGAACGGAATCCACAGCGTTCCTGTGGCTGTGGTGCCAACGAATGGAGGAGTTATTCGAATAAAGAACCCCAAGGCGATCAAGTCTGAACTACTCCTGGTGACTTCTCACTATTAGATAACTGAGGTCCATCTGTTCAGGCGTGGTGGCATCCTATGGTATACTCTCCCGACCAGGCTTGCTTAAAAGACTGTAGCGAGAGAGGTAGACGAGACGGCGGCCAACGTGGTCGTGTCTTCTCTCGCCACTTTATTCCACGCCTGAAGCGGAGCCGCGGTGGCTGTCCACGTCCGACACACCAAGTGCGCTAGCTTGTTCTAATCCTCGCGCCGCTCGAGCTAGCATCAGCTGCGCGAGAGGCGCGGCGCGGTGATTGAGAAATGATGATGGTGATGATGGCACCACAGCGTTCCCCCCCTAGCGCTTTGCGCGATGTGAAGGCATATGAAAAAAAGAAAGATAGTGACAAAAGCTATATACATGAATGACAATCCATAAAGTGTTCATTTGGAAAGTCCAGGTTGTCAACGTTGATGGGCCATCGGTAAGCAGCGGGTCTCTGGCGGGCGACACTGGGAATGGCGCAGCGGACGAGGGTGGCTACGCAGGCACGCTGTTGGAAGGAGCGGGCGAGAGTCGTGATGAAGGGACACTTTTGTCGATAGCGAGTACCAACGACAAGGCGAAAAATGCTCAAGGGCCGAGAACACACACGGGCCGTTTCGGTGCGGTCGATTGTCGCGCGCACTCGGACACTGATGCTTAAAAGATGGACTGTAGCATGAGCGTAGTACGACCAGTCCAGAGGGTCTAGTGTTAATTCCTTGTTGGAGCTGGTGGGAACGTCGACAGGGAGTGCGGTCAACCCTGGTAGTGTGTTTACCGTGCTGGTACCGTCGCTTCCGGTGGCACATTGCCGCCTGGTCGGCCGAGTAGGGTGCAGATAAGTTAGAAACGGTGCGCTTTGGACCGATGAAGTGCGACATGGTTTACAGTGATAACGAGCCGGCTCATAGGGCACTGATAGATTGCTTTTTCCGACCTTTGACGACGTGTAACGCATAGGCGTACGCCGATGAGTCGTCGCGTTGTTCGAGCTAGAACCGACGTTTGGTGATGCGAGATCGAGCGGCGGGTATGTGGCGTCACAGTTGTCATGGGCCGTAGACGGCGTTGAAATGCTCAAGCACGCGTACGTAGTAGTAGGCGGATGGTTTAACTGCGCATCTGTTGGGGCATGCACGGTGTGCTCCACCTGTGGTGAGCCAGGCGTGCGGCCCTCGGGATTTCCTGACATCGTCACATCATCATGCACGTTCAGCCGTGCATGCTCAGAAGCTTGAACTTCTGTAGGATACATCGAGGATGATTTTAGTAGGTGCTGGCAGTCCATGATGTTTTGAGCAGCAGGTACCGGTGTGCAGGGGAACTGATGGCGTGCAGTGTCACAGTCGGCTCTGGGTCCATAGTGTGAGTGGTGTCGCGGGCCTCCAGAGGTGCCGGGACAGGCGGGGAGTCTGCAGGAAGGTCAGCTGGCCCAGCTGAGGTCGTCGAATCGCCAGGGACAGACAGTTCAGCCAACCAAGTCTCTGTAGCGAATGCGACGGTGCACGGGGCAGCGGCCGATGTCGAATCTATGTGGCCAGTTGCCGGCAGGGGAATGGTCTGGACTGGCTGTGGGGCGAGAGGCGTCCTGGAAGGTGATGAGCCAGGTGCAGTTGTGTCATTTTTGGGAGGAGGAGCATGTTTAAGGCCGTAAAACTTGAGCACGGCATCTCGCAAGTGATCGTACGGGCGAGGGCTCCAGGAGAAGTATGTGAGGTGGTGTTTGAGGTCATGTGGAAGATGGTATTCCAATACCTCATACATGAGCTCTTGGATCCAGATGCGGTTGTGATACAAGGCCGCCGCAAACTCCTCGAACCACGACTCTAGGCGAGAGGTCCGGAACGGGGGCAATTGCGGGTCGAATTGAGGCTGCCAGGCTTGTGATGACTGGAGCATGGCCGCGTAGCTCGGTGGCAGTAGTGCAGCGCCGGTCGCTTGTTCGTGTGTCCGTGGTCACCAATGTAGCGAGAGAGGTAGACGAGACGGCGGCCAACGTGGTCGTGTCTTTTCTCGCCACTTTATTCCACGCCTGAAGCGGAGCCGCGGTGGCTGTCCACGTCCGACACACCAAGTGCGCTAGCTTGTTCTAATCCTCGCGCAGCTCGAGCTAGCATCAGATGCGCGAGAGGCGCGGCGCGGTGATTGAGAAATGATGATGGTGATGATGGCACCACAGGACCTTCTAAGTATAGGAGTTTTACCTCATCTTCGGTGAGCAGTTTCATTTCTCGCACCTTGCTTGTTGTAAAGGCTTAGTTCATGAAGTAGACGTCAGCTTAACTCTAGCGGAAATTTTGGATCATTTCTCAGAGGCAGATGTGGTATCCGTCTATCGTAGCAACAGGCTTGTCAATAACGTGAGGGTTCCTTCCGAGGCGGTTATCGTCACAATTGCTGGAACATCGCGTCCTTCAGAGATCATGACCTGGCCTTTAATCTATCGTGTTTAACCGCTTGTCCTACGCCCTCTTCTATGTGGTAAATGCTGGAGGTATCGACATAGCATAAACGGTTGTCACTCTAATGTCCGATGTCGCATCTGTAAGGCCGATCATAAGGCTAACGACTGCAAGTCTAATAAGGAGTCGTGCTGCTTTTGTCAAACTAATTGCAAAGCCTACCATTCTGACTGTCCTGCTAGCTTTGAGAAACTGCAATTTATTGACATATTCGAAAGAAGGCGTTGCTACGGCAGGGTAGTTCTGGCAGAAGTACAGAGCAGGACTCAAGGATACGCAGGAGTTACAGCGCGACTGGCTGTCGGTATGGATGCGGCTATGGCTCAGTGAAATCCTTCACTCACGGAGAGAGCAGTAGAAAATTCCCTTGAAACACTGCTTCTTAACAAATCTGAGAGCATGCCTCAAGTTATTCCTTCACAGCTATATCGTATATCGGAGTAACTATCCAAAAGCGTGCAAAACTTTATCCGTCTAAATAATTCATCCCTTGGATCTCAGTCGGATGATCATAATGATAAGGAGATAAGAAGACCTTATCCTTCAACAATCTCCAGATGTTATAGTATTGCAAGGACCTTGGTTATCGTCTGAAAAAGTTTTTACTTACAAAAGTGTAAATGTTTTCGTTTGATAGCAAAACACGAGGAGCAGGAGTAGCATTTTGTATGTTATCCAAACTTTGGCACAGAGTGAACGTTGTCTTCCGGGCAATATCATCTGATTAAGAAGTTCTAGTAGTGGAACTTGTACTTCAAGGCGGCTGCGTGTCATTTATATTCGTGAACAGCTACTTTCCGACTGGAGTAAACAAGGAAAGTATTCTGGACTCCATTCAGATTTTCTGCAGTTATTTATGGCCGATATTACCTCACTTCACGTAACATGTGGATTTCGTATAGACGCATCTGGCGAAACTCTGAGAAACTGAATTAGTAAAAACGGCTATGCATGTATAAATTCTAAGGAACCCTCATTTATTCGAGTTAAGGCCAAATCTGCGTTAGACTTGTCATTTGATAGCTCTTCTAGCCTTCCATTTCTTCTCGGGCAGTGGTTGATACCACCACTAATAGTGATCACTACCCAATATAGATTGACGTCAAATACTCCTTAGTCACATTGGATCATCAGACTCAATCTTTTGTAAAAAAATTAAAAAATGTATGCAGTCAGCTTTGGCTTCTTGTAATAACTCCGAAAGCAACATTAAAGCCATGAGTATGTGTTGGGTAATAAAATGCTCTATGAAAAACTCACAATTCTCCATAGACTCTGTAAAAGGGAAACATGTAAGTGTCTGGTGGAATTCTAATTGTGAACGTGAGTGCAGGCGCAGCAAAGCTGCATGAAAAAAACTCAATACCAGTGCCCTACTAATTGGAGCAATTATAAGTACCCCAAAGCTATGCTTAAAAGAAGTGTTTCTATGGTGAAATCTTAACACGAGGAAAACCTGTATGAATTTCTTTTTAAAAGCAGAAAGAAAAAGTCTCTCTATAGATTTCTTAGATCTAATAAAATTGTTCCTTCATCCATCAACATAGAGTCCGTTGTGCTGACCTCTGAAGAATTGGCTGATTTACTAAATGGTATGACAGTGAGTTTACAAAACCGCTTTACATCTGAAACACAAGTATTCTTTCCCAAACTTTCCTGTGAGACTAATTTCGCAAGAGTAGCTATAGACGAACGTTATCAGGTTGTCCGGTCTCTCCCCAATTCAGCTCTTAGTTCAGAGGGCATTGCAACATGTATGTTAAATATGCTATTTGAAGAGTCCCCTCAGGATCTCCGTAATCTCGTTTGCCACAGCAACAGGAGCGTCTGCGTAGCACTTTGTAAATTTCTCAGAGACACAAGAAAGTTTGCTTGTTAAACTTCTCTTTTGTTTACTTTTTTACCTAATGAAATTCTAGTTCTTTAAAAGTACCATCAATTTATTCCTTTCAATAATTAGTGAGTTACTTACTTTATTCGTAAGTCACCCCATAGTTATCCGCTCTTCCGACTCAGTAATTATTTCTTCCTCTTCAAAATTTACCAATTTGTTTTCCCAATTACAATAACCGCCGGTTTAATAGCCAATCCCCTATAGTGGGTACGAGTCCAAGCATATAAGGACCAGCAAGTAAGCAAAGCAAAGAGCGCATTTTGATACGTAGAGGTGGCCCACCGAAGAGCTCACTTCTACCGGCGTATCGAGTCGGCGGGTGGCCCGGCACGAACAAACTTGCGTGCACTGCCCGATATTGCGAGTTTTGCTTGAGCCTTGTTCCTCTCTGCTATGGAGAAAAATTATTTCTGAGGCAGCCCAGCAGTTCGTTTCCGATATCTGCTGCTGGAAATTGTGTGATTGGGAAACTCGTGGCGAAAGTGCCTTGAGGTCAGGGCGTGTTATTGTCATAGCTTCTCCTTGTGCTCTTTTCAACGCGTATTTTTCAGTAGCCGCAATTCCAGTGAAAAGAACACAGTGCATTATCAGAAGTTTCATAGGTTTATTCGGCAGGTAACTTGGATAAAAACTTGAGGACAGAATGGTGAGATGATATGTTAGCTGTGGCCGTGGTAGCACCACAGTGCTTCATTTAGAGATTTGAAGGTTTTTGTACTCTCATGCAGCCTGCACAAGCCATGCCAGAGCAACGACGCCGAAAGCGCCAACCGTTTGCGAAGTCGAAGCCGCACTAGGCGGAGCTGACGTGGTCGGAGGCACCCCGGTTGGACTGGTCACAGGCTCGTGGGTTGGTGTAGTGACAGGCTGTTCGGTTGTGGGTGTGATGGGCCTGTGTGTTGTGGAGGCGGTGACAGTTGAGGGCTCCGAGGTTGTCGTTGTCGGCGGGGGATGCTTCGGAACCTTGAACAGGTTGTTGATGGCAGTGGCCAATTCTTTCATGTACTCCGAGAGGGTAACCTCTTTCGCAATGCAGGGTCTCAATGCGTATTCGAGGCAATCGCTGAGATTCTTGGCAGCCCTGCGTAGAGGATGTTTGTAAGATTGCATTATTGTCAGTCTCCAATGACGTGGTAAAATTTCTCCCAAATGAAATGTGACCAACTGGTACAATGAACTATCAACATCAGGAATGGCCCTCTTATATAGCTCAACAAAATTACGCAATTTGAGCTTCAAAATGAACATCGATCCTGCGAAAATCATGACTAACATAGACTGTCTGAGTAATTGCATGCAACAGCTTCGACTAAAACACATTCAGGTGTTGAAAACCGCTAATCAATCAAATTACTATAGCAAAAGGAATCGAAATTGTGTATCAATGAAGTCTTCTGACACATTTCTACAAAATATCAGTTGCACAATTTGTTCTAATTGAGGCACTGTCGAACGCCAGTAAAGTTACTGGCTCACTTTTGTTTGTTCGTTCATTGGGTTGTTTGACTGATTGTTTACTTTATTGATCGATTTATTGATTGATTCATTGATTCATTGATTCATTATGTGTGACAGTCATGAATTATTCAGTCATGAATGACTGAATAAATCAGTCATTCATGACTGATTTATTGATCGATTGTATTTTTTTGTTTCTCTCTTCATTGATCTTTTTAGTGAGTAACAGGTAATTTTTGTGTTGATATATAAAGAATATCGACCGGTTTGTATCAGTCGTTCTCCATGTATTGCTCATTAAATATTTATGCAGCAAAACTTCAATCAATCTTGAGTAAAGTGAGGCTTTAAAGTACCCCACAAATAAGAAAAGTTGTGCAGCATGTCGCCACTAGGGGCGATTCTGCTAAACCGCCTAATAAGGTACTCAAGCACGTGATGCAACACTTTGAGAATAAGCTCAAAGATATTGCGTCATATAAAAAACTTTGATGGAAGCATTTTAATGCTGCTACACTGTCGTTGCACGACACATGGCGATATCTAAAGGTATCTTTAAGGGCCAAGTCGTCGCAAATATCACATGATCAAGGAGCGCTAAAGAAGTGGCATGTGCGAGAGAAAGTTAGTTACCGTCGGTCGAATCCCTATCACGTCCCGACTTTTTTTTAATATTGTTTAATTAAGTGTGTGTTAAGCTGCGCTCCTAAATTATGTTGGGTAACTGAATTTACCATAAATTACGCAACACACGGATTTACAACAGTCTTGAGGTTCCCTTCGGTACTCTGACGAACACCGCCTCCTATTCGTTCTCCAGACATGACTTATTCAATAATATTTACTTTTTGTCCTTCACTGTTCCTCTCCCATAAAAAAAGGGGGGCGTAACTGAGCTGGTAACCTTCATTTCAGGTGTCTAGAAGTCCATAGACTAAAGAACGTCATTGGTGACCCGGCTTGGTTAAGGTCTTTTACAGTAAAGGTTAACATCTCTAACACCACGGGAACGATGAGTTGTACGTGGATTCATCTAATATTTGTTGCTTGCGGTTTCAAACGCAGTTGTCACTTCATTTAATAATTGCTTCATTCATAACCTCGCCTTTCGACAAAGTAACTCCAGGATATATGGGGGCCCAAGAGAAGAAATCCGAATATGACGCTGGCGGAAACGTCACGCGTTGCAACTCCAATATACTCTAGCACCATAATGCGCTCTAACGTATTCTGTAGGAAACTCTAGGAAACTCTAAGCCTGTAACCCTTCCCATTGACGTGTCAAATGCATTCTGCTTTCAAATTACAGATGGAAAAATATCAATTGTTTGGGATTGCCCTGTATTTTTTTTTGCAAGCGATACGGAATAAAACTTACATTTCATTGTTCTCAGCGTTCTCGATAGAGTAGTGGAGGCTTGAGAACCTAGCGCTGCAGTTGCCCATGTGCTCTTTACGGATGCAGAATCCCAGCTTCTTCACACCTGCAGCAGTTGTCACGAAAGAGCCGTATAAACGTGGCTTTCGCACATTATCATTCCCGAAATCTGGTTACGCAGGTACACATAAGGTCAGCACGCAAACCACACGCTGATGATGAGCGATCGAATTTTATATCACGTCTAGGAATCTAGACACAACAATTCAGCCAGCTTGGCTTCGTGGGCACTGATGAAACACCGAAGTTGGTGGCCTTCCCTTCAGAAGGTTATCACATTTGAACGTTTTGTGAGTCTTTCAGATGGCTTGTGTCTCTGCTCTTTATCAAACACAATTTGTTAAGCTTTAGGGTGGGAGTGTAACCGTCAGCTTCTAAAACAACAAATTATAACGGTACAGTGGCGTCACTGTGGTAACGGGCACACCATTTGTCGGACTGTTACCTTACTCCCCTTCAGTGCAAGCCCTGGGCAGTGCGTTTTCCCGAATTCCTGATTATGATAGTTTTTTGATGTACCACTCAGGTTACTGCGGCATGTAGCTGTTTGCTGGGCAAAGTTTCGCCTTGAGTCTTTGTGTGCTATTGGTGTTTAATTGTCTTAGCCAACTTCGGTGGCGCATATACCTGTCTACTATGGCTATCTGTTTTACCGCACACCCCGGACATGGCGAACTCACATACGAACAAAGCCGCGGTTGAAATTTGCGAGAATGTTTAGCTTCACCATGGAGAGCAAAACGCGACAGCGTAATCAGACTATGTTCGCATCGCTTTCTCAATTCTTAGCCTGACTTCTGTTCTCAGTTGATACATCAGCTGTGTCACAAGGAACAACACGTCTGTGCTCGACCGAGTATGCGGTTTCCAACTATTCTAGGACGATTGCTCCCAGCAAAGTTGTTAGTTGTGCACTAATCCGTATCTCGGTATTTAGCCATTTATAAAATCACCCACAATGCGTTCGTAAGTCAACACAGACACCCGCTCATCTGGCCACACTGTTCATGCCGTCGTGGATTATGATGACTAAATATGCTTAAGCGCCTTTCAATGGGTGGATTTGTAAACCACTCATTCGCTGCGGAACTTACATGTTTTGACCCAGGTGAAATTCTACGCTTTTGCGACGCACCATTACATGTGTTAATGCCAGTTATCGTGTCACAAAGCCTTTGCCTTCTCGTGAAATCAAGTCAGCTTAAAGGGCCGGTGCTTATCCTGGCTTCTCACAACATGTCCAGCCTAAAGCTATTACTCTTTTCTGATTTTGACTATAGTACTCCTGGCAGTGCAGACATATTCGAGCGGTGGCCGTTCTTGCCGACGTCGCTCATTTCATTTGTATGTGCGGCCATGCACAACACACCTGCTTTGTTGTCAACGAAATCGCAGCTTGCCTGTTCAGCCAGTTTTAATTGCTGCGCCGACACAAGGCTCACATTCCCATTACAGTGTTGGGTTCTGTCTCTATCGGTTTGATCAAAAATTTCAATCCCTGTAGCTACACTTGTTACAATCAACCAAAAACAAGAATGATATGCCATTTGTTTGTGAGGGGCTTGCAAGACCGGTTTCGCCACCTGAAAAGGGGGGCCGGAATGTGCGACTGTCTCAACCTCGAAGATGCATTTCTGGGAGATGCACTTATCGGAGATCAATGCGTTAAATATGGGACCTTTTTAAACTTTTTTTAGCCAACAAATTGTAATCGTACGTCGGAGCTTTAAAAATGGACTCTGCCTGTTTCAAGTATAATAATGAGCAATGTATACAGAATGTTTATATAATACCTTCTTTATTTGCACGTGGGTATATCCCTATCGCTTAGTCCTGTGAATTCCTTCTCTTCAATAGAAATACCACTATGTGACCTAAACCAGCAATGTGTTTTTGCAGATGGCAAACTAAACGCCACAAACACAACCAAACATGGCGAAATGTCAGCATCAATCTATTTCTCTGTTCTCGTGAATTTATACGAAAAGTTCCTAAAGGGAAACTTCCTTTCAAGTGTAATAGCGAGTACTCTCAAGCGTTGCACTGACCTTCGCACATCGTCTTGTTGAGAAGAAGGAAGCGCAGCGAAGCGTATCCTTTCTCCTTGTGTTCGAAAAGTGCCCGTTCGGGTGCTTTGCAAGCGCTGTAGTATTCCTCGCACACAGAATCTTCGGGAAGTTCTTCCTCTCTGCAAGAAAAAAATGAGATGTACCAGAAGACTTCCATTACTCGTTTTTATACTCGCTACAGGTTATAGACAGTGAAAGCAAGAAGAGGAAAGGCAGGGGGTGAATCAGACGATCGTCTGGTTTCCTGCCCCGCTCAAGAAATAAGAGAATTGCGATTCAAAAGACAAAAAAGGAGAAAGAGTCGAGGAGACCAGTGCACATACAGAGGAGTACAGAGCTTCTCGCCTGGGGTCAGAGCTTCTCTGACCTTCATGACTTCAGCGTTCTCACATACGACTTCGTAATTGCGGCCACCGAGGCATTTGAGGGTGAGCCAATGGTATTACTGGAGTGCTGGCAACACTTAATTAACAAGCTCCGGCAGTCTCAGAGCAGTTCAGGCTTTCGCACTTTTTAACATATTCAAAGGCATTATATTATAACGAAAATAAAATGTTAGAAAACACAATTACACAAACGACCTAGTGCAACAGCATATAACGCTGTGTGTCGTAATTGTTTTCTATTATTTAAACTGAGTGGCCATGAAGAGTCTGGTTATAGCCTGCTGTCATAACGCTTACTAAAACCATGTTATTCCTTGACAATATACAATTCTCGGATATGGTACTGATAATTACGATATCAATTACAGCAAGTAGACCCTCGGTGGAATTCTGCCATTGTCTTCGGCTTGGTTTGGTCTGGTTTAAAAAATGTTGCCAGGCCGAATAGGACAACAGAAACAACTGCAAGACACTCGCAGTGCGTCCCCAATTTTGGCAAGGCTATGAGTTTCGTGATGTTCCCCTGGACCAGGGCCACACCATAACAGGCTTGAAACCTGTGCAGAGATCCCACTTGCCTACGTGCATAGAAGAGTGTCGACCTACAGGTAGTATATGGCAAGCAAAGTCAGTTACTACGCAGCATATTACATACCATGTTGGAAATAAACTAATAATGGCCAAGGGAGATGATCCACATTTTCCTCAAATTGCTGCCATTTTTAGAGCTGAGAGCGAGGTTCTGTCGTTGTTGGACCAGATAAAACTTGCCGAGTTCAGGAGACATAGACAAGCATTCGAAGTGCCTAAAGGCCACGCCGTTTACGCAGCAAAGCCAGCGGCTGAGGTAATACCTGAGTGCCTTTATCTATACTTCGGAGGGAAAGTAGTACCAAGGTGTGAAGTGGTGTTATCTAACTAAAAATGCTTGCTTGACTCTGCGTCACAAATTTTTCGTAAATAGAACGCTTGACAATTTCTTGTGTGCATATTCATTTTTACATCAAGTTTTGTTTCTACGTAGGCGTAACCGACACAATTGCATAATACCCCTCCCCTATTTTTATATTACCATGCTGTGCTTCTAAATCAATATGTGCGCTGTGTTTTCATTTGTAGACCAGTGTCTGGTGTTATATTTTCCTACGTGTATCTTGCATTAATAAACAGTCAAAAATCGGTTCGCTCTCTTCATATTAGAATCATTCTTCATTAGGCACTTTATTAAAGTTGTTGCAGATATTGCTCCCAACTTTGGCATATTCAAATTATTTTATTAGGATTAGTCTCCTAATTGTATGAAGGCAGATGAAACACATCTTTCCAGGAGTCGTTTTCAAACACTTTAAATATTCTTTTTTGTCTGATAATTACTACAAATCTAATAAAAGCAAAGAAAAACATAGCCCCCTATGGTTATGTTATCTCAGGAATGTATATTGCATAACCCGTTTTTAGAATCTCAATAACTGCTTGCTATTTATCGTATGTACTGGATTTAAATGACAGTAATGGCGGTCACTTTGTTACTTTAGACTGGCCAGAATCAGGGTGTGTCGAGGCAGATTCTGCCAAGGATAATTGAGAAGTGCCTAAAAATACACTATTGAACCACTAATTCTGCGTACGACGTGATGCGTTTGCGTTTCTTTAAATAAATACGCAGAAAATACTCTTCCGCCTTCCTGCAGCCAGAAGTGTTCGCAGTGGCTATCCCTCAAGTCTATGCTATACAGCAGTATAAAAGGTGGCAATAGTCTTCAGCGTCCGCGACGAAAGAAACTGTTAAGCATCTAACCTCAGAGGCAAGGCGATGTGTTTCTGCGTGTCGGAAGACTTTCTGCTTTCCACAAACTACAGCCGCTTCGCGGTTTCATCAAGGTTTGTCACTTCTCTGTCTGGCATAACAAAGTATTGATATGTGGGGTTTAACGTCCCAAAACCAACATTTGATTATGAGAGACGCCGTAGTGGAGGGCTCCGGAAATTTCGACCCCCTGGGGTTCTTTAACGTGCACCCAAATCTGAGCACACGGGCCTACAACATTTCCGCCTCCATCGGAAATGCAGCCGCCGCAGCCGGGATTTGAACCCGCGACCTGCGGGTCAGCAGCCGAGTACCTTAGCCACTAGACTACCGCGGCGGGGCAAGGCATAACAGAGTAGCTGGCGGGTTCGTGCCATTGATATAGTAATAGCTCCTTAGTTCGAGTTTCACGGGACTGGAAAATGTCTATGTTAACAGAATTCTGAATTACTGATGAATCAATAAAACAATTAAAAGCGTGTGTATTACATCTATGCATTTCTATTCTCTTGGTGAATACGAGTGCAGAACTATTCTGCATAGCAGAAGCGGGAAATGAGCAGTTTTTGTAATTCGTGGCTTAGTTCACAACATAACAGGTGTTCGAACCATCTTGAGGGTCTTGCACGTGACCTTCTTTTTTGCTATGAGAATGACCCAAAACTGATCCTTCGTTTGTGACGGTGTAGCAAACCAGTTTATAACAGCACACGGACCGTAGCTCGAGCTCTTCAGCTTCAACACGTCACACACCTGCCATGCTTCGTGCCAGGTGCATCGATCGCCTAAATGAACTGGGTCGCGGCAAAACATCTCACCGAATTGACGAGAATTCTGTGCCATTATTAAAAATTGGCACGTACTGTGGGAATAGAAAACATGCAAAGCACAAACTAGGAAGGTGGATATGTTACTTAAAAGTAAGCCCTAAATTATGCCGTACCTGACTTCCATGCCATGATGATTGTGTTTGCATGAGTCACTTACCTTCATCGCCAATTCACGTCAAGTGGTCCTAAATTTAGTATCACGTGACGTGATATGTGGAGCTAGCGAATGACCGTGAGCACGCTATGAGCGTAGCATATAGTCATACCTTAAATCACACGCATGTCATGACTATCATCTCTAGATGCGTCATTTAAGGCACCATTACAACTTCGACGTGACCCGGCGCGCGTGCGCGCCTGCTTTCGTTTTGTCGTATCATGCCGCAGATGGCACGCCAGGCGCCGATCTGCTTGCCATATACTCGCCGGAGCACGCAGCACTGCGGGGTGTTAAGTTTGGCCCGAAAATTTGTCTGGGAAGACGCCATTGTGCGTAAGCCGGTCTACTGGGGAGGCTCTCAATCCCTTCGGCGCCCAGTCTGCCAGACGCTGTCGAAGATTTGAGCCATTACCCAGACAATGTGGCAGACAAAGGCGAGCTCCCGACTTTCAAATGCGGACCCTTTCGTCGTCCCTTCAAGCAGCAGCGGTGCCTGATGACCTCGGTGATTCAATTTGCGAACCGGCGTTCTTTCTACTTTTGGCCCGGCTGCTCGCACGCATGCAAACCGGCTTTGATGCCGATCCAGAACTCCTAGTCCTACTTGCTACGCTAAAAGATTTTGTGCCTTCTTTTACCCGCGTAGTACTTTTTGTCTCTCTCGCGGCTTTCCGACGTCTCTTGCGTATTCACCACTTCTTGCGACTCGTCTCTGAGCCTACTGCTCGCAGCTCAAGGTCGCTAACACTCTCACTGAACTCGTCAGCTGTCGACGCCGCGCCGTCTAAATGATTTTCAAAAAAATCAACTATTTCACACTCTAGACTGGCGGACAGCTTGACGCTCTTAGGAACAGTGCAGCTGCTTCCTTTCGAAAAATCTCGCTCGCCTTGCTGGGAGCTGCCTACAACCGCACTGTTCTTCTCACTCTCTGCTTTCGCTGCTTTTCCTGAGATTTCTCCGGTGTTCTTGACTACTTCCACATTGTCTGCAAGATCAAACGTCACGACAAATACAGTTGAGGTCTGTACCAGCCTGTCTACCGCTATTCTAGCTGTCTCGCTAGTATTAAACTGGCACAGCACCTCGTCGCATTCGCTCTGAACTATGTAACGTTCAACCACCACGCTCGTGGTTTGGGAAACCCCTAACCTTTCTTTGCTGTAAATATGTGTAAATAGTGCCATAAACCTGTTTGTTTTCGTATCCTGCAGCGACCTTCCTTCCGACCCTTAACACGGGCTATAACGCATGAGCGTTTGAGCGTGACCAGCATCCCTCTACAACACAGGAGGCGTTGCCCTACGTCACGAAGAGAGGAAGACGCGGTGCTGTCTGGGTAACGTCGTCGGCACGAAATGATTTCGCGCTGGTTGCCGCCGGAACGCACCGACGGACGCTGGTTGCACCAATCGCGCCTGGCGTCAGACTATAACGGCCAAACCTCATATGCGCGAAAATGCACGCGACAGCGACAAGCGACGCGACGTAGATCGGCTTCGCGCGATCAGTCGCTAGCGCAGGCAAACCTCATTCACGCGACGGCTTCGGCGAGCGAATTCCACTGTTGCTGGCATGAGGCCGTCTACTCGCACCAAGAAAACCGCGTAGCGAGCGGTATGCAATTTAAAAATAAGATATATTGTTGTGTATTGAAACGGAAAGTGTTTATTATTGCCTTGCAGCACTTTTTTATATGCACATGCGTAATAAACATTGCGTTATTTCTTGTTGCGCATACGTGACTCGGGCAGGGTCACGTGCACCTATGTAGTCTTTGTCTTTTCCGGTATTTCGCTATTGGCTGCTTGAGCCCAGCACTTCCGGGCGATGAGCAACGGTTTCCAAATCTGGAGAACCGAGCGATCGCGCGAAAACGAGCACGCGACACGTCACGCGAACGCCCTGTTTCGTCGCTCATAGCGTCGCTCGTCGCTGTCGCGTGCATTTTCGCGCTTATGAGGTTTGGCCCTAATATATGGTGCTCGCATTTTGTTAGCGTAGCGTCGCAGCACCCAGCGTGCACGTGCGTCAACGTTATGTCGGGGTATATTGTGCCCTTTACGTTCGTCGTGTATTAACGTCATGTGATACCAAATTTGGTATATGTGGAGCTAGCGAAACGGACGCGAGCACGCCGTGAGCGTAGCATGTAGCGATGTTTTACATCACGCTCATGTCAATATTATCATGTTTGGACGTGTCATTTCCCTTCGTCGTCTCCTCGCGTCACTTATTGCCGAATTTCGTATATGTCGAGCTGGCGAAATGGCCGCGAGCACGCTATGCCAGTAGCATAAAATTATGTTTTACAAGACACGCATATCATGATTATCATGTTTGGACGTGTCATTGTTTTAGTCGTCCATTCACGTAACCTAATACCACAATTGGTATATGTGAAGCTAGCGAAAGGGTCGGAAGCCCATCGTGAGCGTGGTATGTTCTCATGTTCTCACATGACACTCACATCATGATTATCATGTTTGTGCCAGTCATATACCTTCGTCATCCATTGACGTCACGTAAGACCAAATTCGATATATGTGAATCTAGGGAAATGACCGCGATTGCACCATGAGCGTGGCGTGTACTCATTACTCATAACATCAAAATCATGACATGCATGTCATCATTTCCACGTTAGGGTCTGTCACTTATGATTGCCATGAAGTCATGTCATACTATTCAACTTTCTGCATATTCTCATGTAAACTAAACCACCGCAAGAGCAGCAAGACCATGCAATGTAAATCATCATAATCACGAAACACGTGTCATGATTTTCATGTAATGACTAGTAAATTATATTTGTCATACAGGTATGTTACCCAATACCAATTTTGTTATTGGTACCATTATCGAGACGGCCAGAAGAGCTAGATAGATAGATAGATAGATAGATAGATAGATAGATAGATAGATAGATAGATAGATAGATAGATAGATAGATAGATAGATAGATAGATAGATAGATAGATAGATAGATAGATAGATAGATAGATAGATAGATAGATAGATAGATAGATAGATAGATAGATAGATAGATAGATAGATAGATAGATAGATAGATAGATAGATAGATAGATAGATAGATAGATAGATAGATAGATAGATAGATAGATAGATAGATAGATAGATAGATAGATAGATAGATAGATAGATAGATAGATAGATAGATAGATAGATAGATAGATAGATAGATAGATAGATAGATAGATAGATAGATAGATAGATAGATAGATAGATAGAAACGCTCAAAGTTGCTCAGGTTCACTAAAAAGGCTTCGCATTAAAAAGGTTTTACCAGGACGAGAAAATACATCCGTCCGAATGATTCTAATGACCAGGGTCACGTTCACAAGCATTTGCTTATGGCCAATGAAATCTGATGATGACATTTTACGCATTTTTTTCAAATATCTAAAAACTGTTTGTGCTATAAATAATAATGGCCTTCAACTTTTTTATACCATTCAATGGAAACAAAAACACTGCCGGTCCATGTGATCACATTTGGGTGCTTTTTAACGATCCCTACGTGATCGAAATTTGCGTAGCCCTCCACTACGGCGTCTCTCATATTCATATGGTGGTTTTGGTACTTTAAACCCCGCCCCGTCACGGTGGTCTAGTGGCTAATGTACTCGGCTTCTGACCCGCAGGCCGCGGGATTGAATCCCGGCTGCGGCGGCTGCATTTTCGATGAAGGCGGAAATGTGGGCCCGTGTGCTCAAATTTAGGTGAACGTTAAAGAACCCCAGGTGGTTGGAATTTCCGGAGCCCTCCACTACGGCGTCTCTCATATTCATATAGTGATTTTGGTACTTTAAACGCCACGTATCAATCAACCTTTTTATACAAGCAAATGCCTTAAAGTTGAAAAATAAAATGCTAATTTACGCGTTTTTTTCTAATTGTTACTTCAATGTAGCAGCCGCAAAGTGTGTCCTACTCGAAAAAAGAACATGTGCAACGAACACAGCTCCTTCGCTGTCAGCATTTCATTATTTTTTTTTGTTTTAGGTCTCTAAGCTCAATTTCTTTAAATTTACCTATCACTCCTTCGCCTGTATATAGAAAGTCAATTATTTTGTCCAAGAGCGCCGAACACAATATTGTGGCTCCCCCCAGGAAAAAAGTGGGTAAACGGCTGCCACAAAAAGAGTAAGACAGTCATGGCTCTCGTTTGACTCCCGTTTTTTTTTAATAGAGTACTTTGGCTTACAGGTTCATGCTCATGATCATGTCTTAATCAATAATAGTTGAACATGTCGCTCGTATTTAAGTTGTAGTTTCATCAGAGTGTTTGAGCTGAAACCGTAGATTGCATGAAGGTCACTTCGCTCGCTCTAGTACTTCGGTGTGTTAAAGGCGTGAGTTGCTATAGTCTTTCTTATTATGACATACTATTTTGCTGCTAAAACATTCATTAATTCGCCTCTGTGCTGAAACTGGGCTTTTTTCAAGCACGCAGAGAACAAAAAACTCAGCGCTCTCACCTCGCACCTGTACTAAAGGGGCGCGGCAATGCGCTTCTCAGGTGATCAGAGAAACACATTATCACCATGATAGCTTTGAAAAGCTTGTTTCGTGACAATGTGGTGCCGCCATACTGTAGATGGCTATGAATGTGAACAAAAAATCAACCTTGTTTGTCGCCTACCATTTGCTATCGATGCAAATAACGACAATTTGTCATGGTTCAATGGAATGAAATTCACTTTGTCTAGTAAGAGATCCCTTTTGCTTGCTTTTAAAAAAGTACGAGGGCATTATTTCGCTTAGATTTCATCTAAGTAAGTATCTTCGTTTAGACAAAGTTGATGAGAAGTCTATACACTTCTATCTCGCACAACAACAAGTGAACTAACGTGCTGAACACAAAGGAAAACGTAGCCGCAGCATATTTCAGGCTAGGCACGAACTGCATTTAGCTTCGATGCAGTCAGCACCTCTTGCGGCTGCGGCACATGAGAACCATTTGCAGTCGTGGACTCCGCGATTAGCCCGACAGCTTGGTGCTCTGCCCAAACTGAGCACGTTTTAGCCACTGTTCGTTTTCGCAAGCGCGCCGCAGTAGCATTTCGCTGAAGTGGTTTCGCCGGCGTTGATCTTGGCTGAGCTCTTAGAACACGCTCATGCATAGAGGCAATTTACAGGTGTTTTACGCAACAATAAATGCATGAAAGTGAACTAAAGAGTATCAATATCAATAGATATGTGTATTTCATGAGCAATACAATCTGTCGGCAGGTTTTGGGCCGCCCAACCTTCAAATTAAGCAAGAAGAGTGTCTTGCACTCGCCGCCTTGGCGCTAAGTGTCGATGGCAAGTACTCCGTACAGAAATGGTCAGTGACATGACTGAGGAAGGCATTTTCATCTTAACGCAATGAATAGAGCGTCGGACACGTCATTAGAAGGTTTATGTTGGGATCGCGCGAACGGAGACTGTGCCACTTCATGCACTCTGGTTCATTTCAGCTTACGTCTTAATTACTATAGTCTAGAGCACAAAATCGCTGTTTAGATTTTTCATAACAGGCTTCTACTTTTCTCTCCCAGACGCTTTTTTTTATGTTTTACATGTGAAGGTCCTTATAGTCGATCTCACTCCTGTGTGAGGCGCGACCACCATTGCTGCGCATCATCATTCCCTCCCCCTCTGCTTTCACAAGTCTAGTAATCGTCATTACGCCCATGCGTCGAAGCATGGCAGTGACGGAAGCACAAGTATGATGTCAACTCTATCACTAAATCTTTCTTTACTGTATATTCGAACCGTTTTACACCTATTTCGCTAGCTAATTCATGTGCAAATGATTTTTTCGATATAAATGAGCCAATTACAAACTCCACTCCACAATACTACCAGTATTTCGCTATGTAGATTTTAGCCATAATATAAATTTGTGGTATTTAGTGATGATGAACATTCCGGAAAAAATTTGTTCGAGCAGGCCCAACCATATTGTCAGTAGAAAAAAAAGTGTTTTTCTCAGTATCAGTTACAGTGCATTTGCTTTTTTGAGAAAAAAACGCCTAATATAAAACCTATACTTACGAGCGGCACACGTCATCTGGGTAGTTTTTTGCAGACGCTTTTGGAACCAAGATATCGACACCATGAGCCTTGGCCTGAGACCAGTAGCAGGTTGTAGCCTTAATCACGTCGCACTTCTCATCCACATCGTCGATGCACAGCGCTATAAGGAAAAGTGTGAAAACAAAACAAAGCGAGGACTTAATGCTTCATCTGACAACAGTAATTAAGAGGCATCGTACACATGCTGCACACTTGTGGTGATTGTTATGCGCGACAAGTGCTGATATTATCACTAGGTGAATACGCTTGCTTTGTGCGCTGTGTAAAGACATCATACCTCTTTCATGCGCTTCTTTTTCTTCACAGCCGCTGTTGTCCATAATGATATTCTTGATTCATGCACTCAAACGTCTGAGTAAGCAACTTTGAACTGTTTATGGTCTCTTTATGAGCGCATTGAATGGCCATTTCCATAACCTTTCAAAGGTTCGAAGTCTCGAGCTTACAAAATGAAGTGAAGACATACGCAGCATGAATGCAATGAGCGGTTTTATTTAAGCCAAGGTCACTTTTTTTCGGCAGTCATTGATGTGCCTGACTTGTGCTCACACAGTACATTTTTGAAAAAAGTGTTACTAAAACTTGTTTCTATAGTGACCTTTCACTTCACCGCCAAAACGTTGGACTGCTCAGCGAAGAGTCTGGCGAAGTGAAGCAGCTTCAAGCGCCCAAAGTCAGAACGCATCATTGACCCTAGAAAATATTTGGTTACGCCAATTTTTAGAAACAAATCATGCATAATGACTTCATGTTCGTCTGCCTTATTCGGCGGCACAAACCATAAAGAACCTGTATTACAGAATTCAACTGTGGGTTTTCCCTGCGCGCATACGGGAGAAAACAGTTTTAAATGCGGAGCAACTCTTAGACGCACCCTGTCACTCGTCGTTGGCGTCCACACCCCCACTGCGCATGCTCGGCTCGTCTCTCCTCTTCATTCCTCTCTGCCCTTTCATCCCCTCTTCCTTCCCCTCTTTCGCTTGACTTCGCGCTTTGTTTGACTTTAGTAAATGCGATGAAAGCAACAGATGCCAACAGATGGCAACTGCTCATGAACGCGAGCGTGCTGCGAAAGGGGCGGGGCGAGCCAAGCAGTTTGTGCTGCCGGCTACTCCTTTGATACGACACTTCCAATATCACAGCTTCGAACACAGCTGGGAGGTATGCGACTGACTGCGCTTCGACAACGACCTTACACTGGTTGGGAGCATCAAAAACAAAGCGAAGCAGACCAACACGCTGTGGGTTCTTCCGAGCACGTTTATCAACGTTGATTTGAAGGGGACAGCGTCAACGACAACGTTAACAGCGGCAACGATGACGACGAGAGACTGCTAGAGCCATTCAAGTCGCACTTGGTGTGCGCATCATGTAAGGACTTGTTTGTACGTGGTCACACACCATCGATGAGCGTGACCAACGGTTACCGCTACCCGCCTCGACCCGCACACCTAACAGAGATGAGCGCTATCCGGTGGGTCCCAAACCATGCCCAATCATGCAACATTCACGAGTTAAACCCACCACTTTGATAAGCATTTACTCGAGTTCCCCCTATGGTAAAATGCGGGCGGCCTTTTTTTCTTCTCCCAGCAATAATAACAAAGGCTAAGAAAAGCGGTCGATGTGTGAGCAGAAATGTGCCAACCGGAGCCCTCTCCTGCATACAGCCGCTAGTGTGGGACACAAAGGTCATCGTCTTCCCGGCTGCGCCACACACTGCGTGTAACGTGACTATCTGCAGGGCGACCGACCGGTACAGTCAAGCCGGCCGAATATTCCTTTGAAATTTTTGATCTGATTTCGTCGCGCTAGAAGTGTAGAGTGAGAACAAGTGCTACGTGAAGTACGTCGTGATGAATTTGGCAAGAGAAGACTAATGTAATAGCTGCTGGGGTTTAACCCTTTCACACATCAAGTACAGTACCGTGTACACGAGTTGTTCTTGCTATTTGAAAGAAGCAGGGCGAAAGAAATGGCGAGAAATGTCGAGGTTTGAAATAACTGAACCTTCTAACAACTGAACTTGTTTTCATTTCCCTTCATTTTGTAGTGTACCGCTGTATAAAATCACTTTTCTGGGGGCACTATCACATTGGATGAATCGTTCGACATGCCGCTTCCTGCAGCTTCTATGTGAAGAGTACAATTTTTCTTTGCTATCTGTTATCAAGAACCCTAATGTCGGGGATCAACTGTATGCTGGCAAGAGGGCCCACTATGCGGCGGTCAAGCTTGGGCTGACTGTCCCAACTTGAGAGTGGCCCGCCGCGCGTTGAGTCGTGCACCTCAGAACTTACAGTAAAGTTTCGCATCCATCCATTCATTTCTCAAAATTCACATACCGAAAATATAATCTGCACTGTATTTCTAGCCGCAGATTACATTTGATTTATACCAGAACTGAGCATCAATGACGTAAGAAGAGAAGAAGCAGATAAATAATGAAACAAGGCAATATCGTTTTTGTGACATTTACTGAGTATTTTGATATTTTGTTCTATCGAATTCACAAATTTACAGACAGTTCTTTATAGGTAGCGTCTGAAAGGGTTAACCTCTCAAAACTACAATATGGTTATGAAAAACGCAACCGCCACAGTGAATCGGTGGTTGCGGTGTCCTGCTAATGACCTGAGAGTCGCGGGTTTGATACCAGCCCCAGTAGTCTAGCCAACTAGCCCAAGCGAAATAGCGTTCTGAGACGCTAAACCCCGACGGTTATCAGGACGTCGCCTTACTTTTTTTTATTGGTGAAAGATGTTTCGCCAACTAGTCCAAGCGACATAACTATCTGCTGCAGCCCCGCCACAGTCGCGTGGTGGATAAGGTGCTCAGCTGCAGACCTGCAGGTCGCGGGATCTGATCTTGCCTGCGGCGGCTGCATTTTCGACGGATGCGAAAATGCTGTAAGCCCATATGCTCAGATTTGGATGCCCGTTGAAGAAACCCAGGTGGTCGAAATTTTCGGAGCCCGTCACTACGCTGTCTCTCATCATATTCAGTTCTCTTCAGTTTGTTATATTGAAGACCCCTAGAGGGTATTACATAATGAGTGGTAACGAAGAAAAAATACAAATTGTCATTTACAGAAGTTTATACAAAGCAAAAAACTTGGTATTCTAAAGTGTTATTGATACACCCCTGTAACCTTTATTACTCACTGTTAGCTTCAATATCATGCACCAGAGGCTTTAGATACAGAGACGGGCAGGTTGTAGAGGCTCGGGAAGTCCGTTTAATTCTGAGGCAGTTCGAAAAACAATGGGGATGAAAAAGTTGTGGTTCATGCACGTGGACGTGACACTTGGTGCGAGTGACCTAGGTAGCTAGATGTGCGCTCTGCGTTTGAATTGTAAGGTGATTAAAGAGGGATGAAAAATAACTTGTTGTATAGAGTGATAGGCTGGCGAAACAGCAACGATGGGTGAGAGGTGAAAGATTGCTTTGTGGTTTCAGTGACGTGACACTAATTTTAAGGTAATACGCGGAATCAATAAATCTGGCCGCTCGATCTGGAACCGCATCTAATGCTACGGTGAGATATGCCTAATGTGGATGCCAGACACATGACGCGTATTCAAGCTTTCGCTGAACAAGTGTTTGATAAGTGATTACTTTTACGTGCTGTGAAGTATGGCGGAGGTTACGTTTTATGAAATTGAATATTTTGTTAGAGGCTGATGTGATATTAGTGACGTGGGTGCGCCAGGATAAGTCACTGCATACAAAAGGTGAATTTGAGATGTTAAACGCCACGTATCAATCATTATCAATCAAACCATCTGCTACAACAAAAGGGTCCGCTTTGTTAAGACGATCGAGCTGTCCTTGCAGGTAACCGGATACGGCTTGAAGGCAGGTGCCTCACTCAGAAACTACGGCTCGTAAGGTATGTCGAACTTCTGTGTCTTGACTGTGTAGAATATGTCCAGCGTCACGGCACTGGAGTTGTTTCAACAGTCAACAATAAGGTGGGAAATGCCTGCGCAGTGGTGCAAAAACGGGCTCAAATAGAGTTTATCTGTGAAAAATTCACGCTTCATAACGCACACGAATATATTTGTCTTGTGCCGCTGGTGTTGCCTGAAACACACCCTCCACGTGCGGACGTGTTTACGTTGGTCAATAGTGGCGATGCGTATACCCGCGACTCAGGGAGCATCCAAATGCTCGGAGGAGTAGTGTTCTCTGCATGCACTTGCCAATGCATTTCTGAGATTGCGGATGCACCACGGAATTTTCTCGAACGAGTATTCGTTTCCGCCACCATGATCAATCGACACGTGAAATCAGAAGCCCACAGAATACACAGGTCAGGGTATGACAGTGTCGGTCAGTCTTCAAGCACCATCCAGGATAACGAATTTTCCTTACGGTATTCTAATAATTAGCTCTGTTAAGATTAGTCAGCTTGTATCTAGCCATGAGTGTCGTCATAAGTCTGTCTGGACTTGTATGCGTGTGCGCAGTAATATTACGTTACTATGTTCATTCAATAAAAATTTTCTGTTGAAAGGAAGCGCTCTGGTGGTGTTTACTTTCAGTCCTTTTTATTTTGCACTGTTTTGTATATACCAGCAATGCCTCTGTACAGTGTTTGCTAAATACTATTTTTTTTTTCAATTGTAGACGCCGTGAGATTTGTGCGAATTAGCTCTTACAAGCAAATGTTAAGCCTGGCAATCGAGGCTAGTCAGGGGCGCAATTCCCGCGTCGAGTCTACCACGATATCTTGCCACGTGTTTAGTGCTTCCTGACGGGGGCCGATTCCACCGACCTATATCTGTTATCATTTTATCAGTGCTGCTCAATGCGCCGCTGTGCAATCGGAAAAGAAACGTTAGGAATGTTATCGTCGGCCTGATAGTCAGACGGTCGCCTATGCACTATCAGATTCTACACACGCCAGGAACGCTGTTGTACAATCGGAGCACATGACGCCAGCTCTATCTACGTATCGATCCAACGTGGTGGCTGAGTGCTATCGTGTGCTGCTGGTAACCATGAGGTTGAGCACTTCCTTTCTGAGCAATGCAGCCATAATCACAGAGCATAACAATTTAAAGGCAACCAGCTACAAGGATTCAGGGCGTGTTCAACAATGCTGGAAGGTTGAACTTGATTAAGAGCACTCTACTACTTTCTGAGCCGTCAGGCCCGCGATTCGTTTTTGCGCTAAGTTCTTTAGAGACTTCAGTTTTAGCGATATCAGGGAAAATTACAGCATGTCAGCGAAATACGTAAGAGGGTTGTCTAATAATGACTGGTGCAGCAGTGGGGACAAACAACATGATGTCATGCAAAATGGTAATAGAGCGCTCCGTAGGTTACAGATATCTGAACTAAAAAGTAACATTTCCAAGCAATATTAGTTAATTTACACAGGCTAGAGATTAGGCCAAATCGAAGTTTTGATTGATGGCTCATAGGACACAGCTCTTTATGGGGTGACACTTACAGCATCCACTCATTTATCCATTATTATATAATCATATCTGAGACTGCCCATCCCGAAACAATGAATATGAGGCAAGACATATTAGACAGCCCCGGGAATTTTTATCAGTTGGCTTCCATTAACGTCCAATGATAATGTATAGAGCAAGGCTCCTGGCATACGCCTTCATCAAAATACGACCGCCATGACCAGGATCTAACTCGCGACCGGTGGGTCGTATATACACCCCTCCAGTTATGCAATAGAGAAATGTATCCAGTGAAATGTTTCATACGAGGCTACGTGTCGCGCTAGGCCTGGCTCTTTTCCTGGTTCGAGGCGGTGCTTTATTCCGGCACCGAAACGCCCCTCACTTCATGTGGGTGTCGTCCCGTCCACTGGCCAGCGAGAGCTGCAAAGCTCATTGTCTTTATTCACGCTACAGCATTGTGGAAGACTTAATCGTAACTGCTTCCCAACGATAGCACACTCAATGGTCCTACTTATCCATGGTCTTCAATCAAAAGCCATTACTTATCCTTCCCTTTTGTCTCTAATGCGCTTCGTATCAGCTCCCATCGTTAAGCGAACAAAGCGGGGGCGTTTCCCATCTCAGAAACTACCCGACACTGCAGCGAGTCCGGCCTGGTAATACTTCGTGGGGAAAGATGTTCGATAACGCCTGGGCTTTAAGCGTTATTCTTTAGTAGAGAAATGACGCTAACATCTAAGCCACAAACTGTTTTGACCGAGGAACGCTGACATCCAATTAAGTTACACCACGCTCCAGCCTACACCTCCTTTTGAGAAAAGCAGTCTCCTCGTCACTGCACAGTAAAGACAGAGCACTGACGCCCTTTAGCCAAACCGAAAATCTCATTCACTTCCATAACCCTACACGTTCGACTGTCAACATTTTTTCCACAGAGGTCTGTACATTCGCCGAAAGAAACTTTGCAACCGCAGCTCGTACAATAATTCGTCAACCAACCACCGGGAATTTTTATTTTTTTTTCTTCAGGAGGCTTGTATGCTCACGAATGTCATGTACTGCTTTTTTCCAACAAACAGCTTATTGTAAAATGGCATTTTCATGCTATTCTCGTTCAAAGTTATACTTTGAAAAACTTACAGCTCTACATGTACATTTTATTCAAATTTTACTGTTGCCACGTTTGTTGCAGTCAGCAATGAGAAGCAAACAGTAGGACACCATGAACTGAACTCCTGAAAGCTTTCACAAGGCATCACAAGTGTGAAAGCACTTGCCTTCTTCTGTTTTGTTTTTCCGACTTCCTTTCTGTTCTTTTTTTTTTACTTTCGGTTGAGATACTTCTTCACCGAGTGCCGCAGTCTTGTTTGTTCACCTCAGTTGAACGGAGTTCGACTTTTTTATCCTCACTGTCTCGAGAGATTTTGCCATCAATGGATGGCTGTCTCTCTGAGGCAGAATATCCGTTTCTCTGCACTCTAAACATTCAGGTTTTTCATCTACGCTTCCACTCGGATATTCGTTTTGAAAGATTTTTTTTATTCATCATTTTTTCAAATCTAGTCCCTTATTAGAAAACCTTTTGAAGCTTTCAAGTGCTCTAAAAATTTGTTTGCAGTAAATACTGCAAAAGAAGAACTTTTACGCGCTGTACGCTGCGGAGGGTGTTTTTTTTTAATAAACAGTAATCTGGACTTCCTAACTGTAAGTGCTACAAACATGTATGCAAACCTCTACGGCACATAAAGTTGTCACTAACAAATAATACCCAAAATACTGTGGACATGGCTTGTTGACTAGGCTTCGAAAAAATAAATGTGTGCATTGGTAACAAGCCATTACAAACAAAAAACGAAGGAGAACATGAAAAAGCGGTCTTTACCCGGCACACATGGTGTTCATTTTTGCAATGAATGAAGCACCTAAGTGTGGTACCAAGAGCAATAACAATCAAGTGTAAGTGAAAGCATGGACTTCCACGTTCGTGGCAGCTATATAAAAGGTTAGGTTCATTTTTCAACTATGCAAGAAAAAAAATAAAAAAGATGGAGGAAGTAATAGTTGTGTCAAGGTAGAATGACGCTTACCATTCGGGAAAACATCAGCGCCCCCTCTTCCCTTTATAAGAAACGTGCTTCCATGAACCCCATTACACGCGACCTATCACGCGATGGGTGTACGCCTGGTTTCCACACGTGCGTAGGTATTCCGTTGCCGAATACAGAATTGGAAGAGTGGAATATCTGATGGTGCGGCTACATTTCCAATTCTGCAGTACATAAAATGATCTCATGCTGAACGATGAACCGACTTTCGATAACGTCACGAGATGAAATTTAAGCCCGACAACTCCCCGACGTCGCCTATTCCAACGGTCGTGTCGGCACGTTCAGTAAACTCTGCGACTTCATTCACATGCTGATTTTATAATCCGACTGTTAGTCCAACAGTTTAATAATATGAACCTATTCAAGTGTGTGGTTCAGAGCTGGGGTCACTAAGAGCAGTCATTCGAAACAAAAGTTCTTGGGTCAACTTTTTTTCATCCCTTTATCTCTTCCTTTGGTGCTCAGTCAATGCGAGTCAAATTACCTGGTCCCATGCGCGATTGTGGCTTGACAGGCACGAGGTGTTCGTTCTAGCTATCGCTTACGCGTAAAGCAGCGCGTGGGGACAAGACACAAAACGATTGAAACTACAGGAAACTCGCTTCACTCGGAACTAGTTTGTTATAAAAAAGCACATAAAACATTTACGCACTTTATACATATTTTCTAAAACAAACTACAGTCTGGTAACAGCGTAGCTGAACTCTTGTTACATAAGTACGTCATCCAATATGCTGATGTCGAGTGCTATAGTAAACAGAGTACATGTTCAACGGTTCTAGATTATAGGTTTCGCTGCGATGCACCTAGTATTACCGCAACAGGCTACGACGTCAACGGGCTTTCAGGCGGGAACGCTTTTCGCGGTTCTCCGCATTTGCTGACGTTCAATATCATTTTATGACAAGTTACTAACTTGGTCATATTCGTCCTTTTCAGGTGCTTGTAAATGGGCTGGTTCCCAATAGCATATCTTAAAAAGCGTCTGCCGAACAAAAACTGCGCGATCTCTTTTCGCCTGCATGAATCTGCGTTTGATTTTATATTTGTCACAAGAAGTTTTTATTAAACAGTTTGTACACGTACACGAGCCTTTAATGAAAGCAGTGTGTATCATGGTACGACAACCTCCACCGCCTTTTTCTTTTTCCTCTGCAGCTCTGGGCAATGTACACAAAAAAGAACACATAATTCAACCACGAATATTTTCTGCGTGCTTGGCAAACCATGTATTTGTCTGAATTATATGCACCTCTATATACTTTTAGATGGGAAAATCTCTTAAGGCGTAACCTGGTACGCGCCTGCTCAAATTAGAGCAGACGGATATCCAAGTTTGCGATAATATGTCAAAAGTGCAACGCAGTGGTTGGACAACGCAGCTGCCTTTCATATTGCAGTTGAGCAAGCATATCCATTGTGAGAGTGAATAAAACAGCACAATAAAATACGTATTGGTAATATGATAGGGAAGATGGTTGAAGTACAGTAAAGACTATTTTAGTCGAATTCACTGGGACAGTGCTAAATCTTCGAGTTAAACCAGTTCTCGAGCTAACAAATACGTTTGTATTAGTGCGTGTGACAGATGCGCAGCTTTTTTTTGTATATAGTTAAAAATGGTGACTTATCGCAGTGCCGTCACCATCCATACACTTACACAATTTAATAACACCTCTCCTTCACGGACATCTGCGCGGTTGTCACAAAAACGTGCTAAGCTGGAAGCATTCGAGAAAAAAAAAATCTCCAGGCCTGTTCAGAAGGTGCAGCACAGTCAGAGCGAAAGCTAGAAGAGCGGCCTTTCAAAGCCTTTTCTAAACACTCATTGGGTGACTGCTGCACGCACCTTTGCTTGATACTCGTTAGACTATTATTATTGAAAATTTTCGTCATTCTTCTGAGAAGCATGGTATCCGCTAAACTACTGCGAGAAATTTTGGGCCAATTGTTCATGCAGTGGCTGCTAGCGGTGAGAAATTATGCCTGAAATGGGTATGCGCCACAGTTATTAGCTGAACAAAACAAGCTTTTGTAATGGGATGAAGCATTGGACGACCCACTCGTTACGCTATTAACATTGTGCTACGACTGTTTGTTCTTTCACTGTTTTAGAACGCTTTATAAGTCGTATTAACGCGATTACTCTCCCGACATCAAGCCTGCCTAAGGCAAGTTTTCCAACATGTCTTTTGGACCAGCGTGGCTCAGTGCTAGAATACTGGGCTGGCACCCAGCCGACCTGGGTTCGAGCCCCATAGTGGTAATTATGCTAGATTTTTTTCTGATTTCGTGCGATTTGGTTACGGATACCAGTGGTGGCGGCGGCGGCGGACAACTGCGCGAGACCCGAGTTGTAATCTCATAACAGCTTTTGCTGTAAAACATCTCATTCATTGGATTGAGCACATGTCATTAGCGAAGCCTGCTCACCAAGCAAGAAACTCACTTAAGAAAGAGAACTAATGTTAAATCGGCCCCTGGCCATATTATCTACTTGGGCACCGCGTTTTTGGGAAAGTCCGTAAAATGCACTACCCATCGGGTACACCAAATAGTGTATCTAATTGCGGACTTGAATAGGTGTAGGGCTACCGTGTTTCATCTCCGAAAAAAGATTGCAGGTTCGCTAATTACTATTTTTTGCAGTACTCGAAAGAAATAAGCGTTTTTCTTCGGATAAATGATTGTCTTCGAAACGCTGTTGTGGATTATTTACCTGATTGAACTCCAATGAGCAGTAGCGCGAGCGTCGTAAACCTCCAGCTCGCCATGTTGGAAATCGTTGTTGGAATGGGGCGTTGCTTGACAAGTGGAAGGACACGAGACCGCCGTGTCAGATTGCTCGTAGACAGTGCCAGGTAGCGATATGGTCGCCGCGCTTTAAATGTGTCGTTTTTCCGATAGGCAGGGAGCACGGTGAGGCGGGAGATATGGCCACGGCTTGTTCAGTGCATCCCTGCCCTCGCGTACAGGTGACGTCTCGTGGACGGCGCCGTGGCGTGCGAAATATAGCGCGACGTCGCTTACGGTAGCTTATCGGTGCCTTTTTTCGAACGCGCAACAGGTAGAGACACAATAGAGGTGACTGACAAAGGAAGATAACGGCATTTGGGTACGCGTCACCGGGAATTGATGGCGTCGAATTCCGTCCATTCTGACGCTCCCGCCAACTGCAAACAGTCGTGTTTTCAGAGGGGGAAAATTTGCCTATCCGTGGATAACCAGTGACACGGGGTGCTCGAGATGTGCGCGTCAGTGGAACGAGTACGCTATACTTTAAACAGGTGCACTCGTGTAGTACATGACAGCGACAAGGTTGTCCCAATGAGCATTGAGAGAGATCAATAGACAGAAGGACATGAAAAAAGTTTGACCACCGCACATGCCGAACAGTGTTAGTAGGGGAGTCAGTTAAATCTTTCAAGGCTACTCTGGTTCTCTTCAACTTCTTGTTCCGGCGTTTGCATGATTGTCCAGTCGGTCTAGCACTGTGACTATCACCCTCCTGTCAAGGAAGTTCCTATAGCACTTAACGAATGAATGACCATGGTAAAAGAGTAGCGCTAGTCCTGTAGAACGTCGCTTAGTGTCGAAATACATGAACATATTCTACAAACTCAGCTTTTGGAATAGAAGCTGTACTGATGAAGTTCCCATTAAACAGTGTATTATAGGATCAGTTATCTGAATCGCGACATCCACTTCCAACTTGCCGCATTAAAAACGCATTTGTGACGCTGACGGTGGCTGTGAACAAATTTTGGGGAACGCTGTTCGTACTGGGCATGACGACCTGAATGTAACGACTCTCGTCGGCATCGTTATAGTTTTCTGATTTATTGATAACCTTGCAGTATTTATTGACAATACTCGCACGTCTCATGAAAACGTCTTCTGAAAGCCAGTTTGTGCGCATATATAGCACCCGTTCAATTAAGTTGTTATAAATGACTTCGTGATTGTTCCGGAAATGTGTCAAAAAGTATAGCGGGGTCAGTGCACGTAGCTAAGGATTTCAAGAAGAGACCCAAGCTTTCCCGTACGTGCCGAGAACCTTAAATACTACAAGTCAGTGTGCTACAGAGTGGCAGAATGGGCACCTTCATTCCATTCCAATTGCAATCCGGCCTATTAGGATTCGCCACAATTTCGTTTCTTTTAATTCTTCAGAATGACAAAAACTAAGCCATTCCCACTCTGGGAATGGTGGGGCCGTTTGAGGCCGTTCCTTCAATTCCTCAAGGTAGGAAATGCATCTTGATAGTTTCATTGAGTTAACAATGAAAGCCAACATAAATAGAGTACCATGATATGCATTAAGAACTAAAAAATTACGTAAAACATAGTACCGAGGTCGAGAGTTAGTAACTTGGAGGCATATCTCACGGCGCAAAACCACCCTACTAATTCCCATGTAGCCGCAGTTCTCCCACTGCATTTGCATGGTGAGCATGTTTGAATGAATGGTGATATTTCATTTGTTTAAGCTTAAATTTGCTAATACTAAACTGATAACATAGCGTATTTTCATGTTTACAAAAGTAGTGTTCAAGAACACTAAACAGCCCCGCGTCTTGAGCGGTTGTGAATATGAAGGAAACTACAATTTCGTTACTGGGAACAAAACACTCTAGATCTGCTGGTATTATAAGGAACAGTGCACCACCATTCGAGAACTTTGAGCATTCGCATCCAATACGGAACACAGGACCGCACTGCTCATCAGCACTCACGCTTGTTAAGCGTACCTCGCAAGCGTGAATTGGGTGAGAACTTTGTGTTCGCCTGCGCACAGGTATGCAGTGTCTTTCTTGTCGCAAAAGTTATTTCCGTGTGTCAGGAACTAAGCTGCTCGTGGGGTAAAGATCAAACCGTGCATAGAGTATTCGACCCTTCCGAGTGGGGTATCAATGAGAGCGAACGTGCGAGTATACCTTGTTTCTCCTTTCAAGGATCTGTTGAGATAATGCATCTGTTTGTACGCCAGCTGACGCCATGGTTTCTTTTTTTTTAAAGCTGACAGATCGTTCACACTTTTACATTCCGCCTACCCTCTGCTTTGGCTAACTAAAGCTGAACCTAGAGAAGACGTTGCAGTCTTCGACTTCGATAGAGTTTGGACTCAGGCCTACATGAATAATTGGAAAAAGACATTACAGTAGTAGCTAGTAAAGGCGTAGAAATATACTCCCAAGTGTCATATTTTCTTGGCGATGTGAACACGAATATGTGCCGAATCGTAGGAACCAAGCGAAGTTACAAAAGTACTAACGAATTGATTCGTGTTAAATTATTCGGAAGAGCAGCGAAAAGGAAGAAAAAGACTAGAGCGGGGCCAGATTGCGCGCCCGCATTCCATTTTGTTTTTAGTTTTTAATCCAGCGTCTAATAAACAAGATGTTCTCTACTATGGATCCACTTCCTGTTTTTCAACAATCCCACCCCGCAGCAGTGGGAGCGCGGGATGACCGGCTCTAAGCTCGAGATTCAGGAACGTCTGATCTTCAGGGCTTGATCTTCCGAACGCCAGATATTCCGAACACCTTCAGTACTCGGTCACTAGCTCTGTGCTCCGTATGTGGCTATAGTTTCGCTCGACCATGGTTACATAAAAATAGTTAAACGTCAGAGGAACACAGTTAACATAACGCAAAAACTTGTGGTAAGGCGTCGCATATAAATGTAATGCACTTGTAATCAGCCAAGCAATTTTAAAAATGCTGCTTTATTGTTAAACCCCAGGCTCTGATTTACTAATGTTCTAAAAGATTGAACATTGAATAACAGCACTTAGATGAACAGCTGCTCTATTTTCGGTAAAAGACGTAATTCTTTTCCCACTCCATTCCTCCAAGCTTTGACGCCATTTAATTCTCATTTCATTCCGTTGTCGCGATAATGTGGAATGATTCCCGAGTCATTCAAATTGCGGGGTGACAACTCCGCAACACTGGACTGCTCAAGCAGGCAAGCAAGCTACTCATGTCTTCAACGGTACTGTTAGGAATCAACTTAGCCGTACAAATTCGTTGATAGTTTGAAATAGGAGACTATGGTGGTCTCGCATCACGTGCCCATAAGAATGAAGATTAGTGTGTCGCTAAAAGCGAATGAGGGGGCGGGGGCAAAATTAAACTCTTACATGCACATAGCTAGTGTGGCTGCTTGCGCATACTACAACCATATATTTCCTTTTTTTATCACTCTCTCTTTCAAGTCCTGCCGTCTTGCTTGTGGGACCTTTTTGTACTCGGTTCTTTTCCCTTCAGAAAGTAGCAACTAGGTGTCTTTCTACGCACCGGTAGAAATATGTGTACTGCCGTACAAAGCTTTCAATTGTACGAGAGCGTGGAAAATGTTGCAACAAGTATAGCTCTCAGTGGAGCAAAGCTTGCAGGAGCTGTGAACTATTGTCTCAAGCTGGTGTATCACATAACTGATGGTTGTTCTTATGTACCGTAAGTCGCCTCAACTCTGTCAGCCAGAAAAAGTGAAACCAAAGCTGCAAATACAACTGCTCAAAAAAGCCCCCAAATTATTGAAAATTAGCCGCGATAAACATAAATTCGTTGAAATGCTCGTAGAAGTAGCATAAAGCTAAAAATGCCTAAAAACAATGCTTATGTGAAATAAAACAACAATGTGTAGGGCCGATAACAGGTTATCGTGCAGGATCCGTCACACGCGGTGCCTTCTCTTTTTCTAGACGTGTTCACAAGGAGTCTGTCCACAAGATCTGGTGATACTACATTGAGCTGAATACAGGCAGCACGTACGAAGCAGGTTTAATGGGCGACGCGTTATCGAGCACTGAACTTAGAACATAACGCTGTAGCAGCAGAGCTCTCGGGTCACAGTTGGAGTATCTCGTCTCTGTTCGTACAGAAGGCACGCCCCGTTGACTCTCTATCATCGCGAATGTGAGCAAACACAACTGCACAGTAAGCGCTTCGGTGAATTTTGAAGAAACACATCAGAGTGAGTGTGCAGATAACAGCTGTATTAGAAGGTTCTCTTATATTTATATCTCCTCGTACGTTTCTAAGCTCCAAGGGCGTAGCCTGGTGGTGGCACACCGGACCCGTGCCCCCGCCCTCCCCCAAATTTTTTAGCCATGGCACAGAGAGCGAAAAATGACTATTTTAAGCGGGGGCCCTCCTAAGTTAAGGTGACCCACCTCTATCCGAAAAAAAATTTCTTGCTACGTGCCTGCTAAGCTCTACCGGGTCATTTCTCTCAATTCACTCACAGCCCACCGAAACCTGTCGTGTGTGTGTAGAATAGTGCATGTATAGTGCGGTATCGCTGCTTAGGTTCTGAGACGTCAGTACCGAAGCCTGCGTTATTGATAACGCTGAAAAAATTATTTTGTACTAAATTATGTACTCAGAAAAGTCAGTTACACGCTTCGTGCATTTTCTTTCACCATTTCATTAGTTTCACACACCTTATACTTCAACGCTTCGCGCTCTCATCATCCCCTATAAAAGCGTATATGTATAACAGAATTAAACGCCAGTAGTATAGGTTGTGCCAGATCCGTATAATTTTTGTGATTATTGTAAGTTTTTTTAATCTATGATATTATTAGTGATAACAACAAAATATTGAACTTTCTCCTGGCATACTAAGGACACCTAAACTGGTGTCCTAAGGAGATACTTAAAGAAGGAACATGCCATTAAAAACAGTTGCGAGTTTGCGCTTGTGTTGCCCCATTCCTTTCTTTCTTCAATTTTTTTAATTATAGCGTGCAAACGTTTAGATTAACTCCTCAACAACAAAGAGCTCCGGGACAAATGTCCCACCCAATTCTTATGTCACCTGCAGAACCTTGCTGGGGACCAGCCGGACTTCTCGGACACACATAATATTGCGTGAGCTGTTGCGGTAGCATCTTCCAATTAACGTGCGAATGGATCTTGTTCTAGCTCAGAATCAGTCCGCCGAAACATCTGCCCGAACTCGCAGAACAGGCTTACGACACGGTGGATGTTGCTCTGGTAGTCGTCAAGGCTGCCCGCACTGCTTGGCTTTCCGACGCATATTCCCTTCGAGAAGCTCGGGTAGCAGACTGGTGTCTGGAATTGCGAAACAGTCGCAACTTCAACGACTAGCCTTACCTACACACACCCTTGTACCATTCTTCATCATCCTCGCTTCCAAATCGTCGCCTCAGTTCATAAAAGAATGCCGCAGACGCTGCATCGACAAAACCACTCCACCACCCTTCTCTTTCACCGCCCTTGCCTCCCAGACCGAAGGCAACCAGCGCGGTCAACGAAACAACAAACAGCAATGTCGCAGATGAATCAGTTTGGCCTTCATTGCCGAAATCATAGCCACCTGCAAATTCCAAACGCACATCGACAATCACACCCCTCCAACCAGCCGTTGACAAGCTGTCTGAGGAGGACACAGAAGTCATCAGAATGTTCCTAACACTGCTGGATGCCATGCGAAAGCTGTGCAGCAGTCTGAAGTCTCCACTCAATCAGAGTACACTACAAGTACTGGATGCTTAAGTCCAGTATTTGCAAGTCTCCAGTAGCACCCATGGCTCGACCAATTTTCTCCTTTCGCAACGAGGTCCGAGAAGCGTCGATACTACAGTGGAACGCAAGAAGCCTGAGATTCCAAATCTCTTCATTCCGTCAGTATATATTCATGAATCGTATTTCTGTAATAGTTATATGTGAACCAAACGAGCAACAACCTCCTAAACTATCAGGGTATGAATCTTTCGTTTCTTCAACGTGCGAGGAACGCAGCAAGGTGGTTGTTTACATTCGCACAGATTTCACATATGTGCAACACGCAGTTCAACCGCATGATGGCAATCAATATGTCTGCTTACGTGTTAAAAAGGAAAAAGTGTTATTCACACTTATTGGCGTCTACATATCACCATCCGTACGGTTTGAACAAGACCGACTACGACGGGATCAATCCCGGCTGCGGCGGCTGCATTTCCGATGGAGGCGGAAATGTTGTAGGCCCGTGTGCTCAGATTTGGGTGCACGTTAAAGAACCCCAGGTGATCGAAATTTCCGGATCCCTCCACTACGGCGTCTCTCATAATCATATGGTGGTTTTCGGACGTTAAACCCCACATCTCAATCAATACCGACTACGAGACATACTGGCAACAACTATAGGCCCGTGGGTTATAAATGGAGACTTCAACGCACATCACCTCATCTGGGGTAGTTCGACTATCAACGCTAAAGGAAGAAGCCTCGTGTCATTCGCCTTCAAGCACGACCTATGTTTCTTAGTAATAAGGGCTGCAGCATGAGCACGAAGGTGCTAGAAGAAACAGACGAAAGGCGAGGCACGGAAGGCAAAGAAGACAACATGAGCGCTGACTACCGACTGAATTTTATTATTCGGAGCACACATGATAATATATACAACAGGCAACCTTTTAACAGCAAACGTGAGCAACGTGACATATTCTGGGGAATGGTCTGATAAAAAGAAGGTACAATAATACAATGGCAAACCCTTATCTAAAAGCGCGAACTCTTTGTCATGCAAGGCCACCGAAGGTTGACTGACGCATCCGTCACTATGTTTTCTAATAAAATACGCTTCAGCTATTTCACGAGTTAACTTGTCCATGTGGCGTGCCAGCACACTCACGCCCGGAAATCGAGGCTGGCACCCGCAGCTTTTGCAGTGCAAAACAAGGTTTGAAGTAATTCCTTTGCATATGTCATTCATATGTTCTCCTAACCTTTTATTGATGCACCGCCCAGTTTGGCCTATATAACAACGACCGCACGTTAAAGAAAGCATGTAAACAACACCAACTGCGCAATCTACAAGTTTATTTATGTGTTTTACGGCGCATGTCCAACTTTTTTTGGTGATTCCACTAAGTCGCTCATCCGTCATTCTACAAATCTGGCTTACTTTGCACGGGGCTGATAAAACTACATCCACAACATATCTCGAGCCTACCTTCTTCAAACCATGAGATATATTGTGGAAGTATGGGATTACTGCAACTCTTTTTCGCTCTTTATTTCCTCCTGCCTTTTCTTGTTTCTGTTTGATTTTTTGGAACAAAGCTTCGCACACTGAAGAAATTACAGATTTCGGAAATCCCGCTGACAGAAGTCTGTTAATTTGCATCGTTACACTATGGATGTAGTTTTATCAGCCCCGTGCAAAGTAAGCCAGATTTGCAGAATGACGGATGAGCGACTTGGTGGAATCACCAAAAAAAGTGGGACATGCACCGTAAAACACATAAAATAAATTTGTAGATTGCGCAGTTGGTGTTGTTTACATGCTTTCTTTAACGTGCGGTCGTTGTTATATAGGCCAAACTGGGCGGTGCATCAATAAAAGGTTAGGAGAACATATGAATGACATATGCAAAGGAATTACTTCAAACCTTGTTTTGCACTGCAAAAGCTGCGGGTGCCAGCCTCGATTTCCGGGCGTGAGTGTGCTGGCACGCCACATGGACAAGTTAACTCGTGAAATAGCTGAAGCGTATTTTATTAGAAAACATAGTGACGGATGCGTCAGTCAACCTTCGGTGGCCTTGCATGACAAAGAGTTCGCGCTTTTAGATAAGGGTTAGCCATTGTATTATTGTACCTTCTTTTTATCAGACCATTCCCCAGAATATGTCACGTTGCTCACGTTTGCTGTTAAAAGGTTGCCTGTTGTATATATTATCATGTGTGCTCCGAATAATAAAATTCAGTCGGTAGTCAGCGCTCATGCTGTCCTCTTTGCCTTCCGTGCCTCGCCTTTCGTCTGTTTCTTCTAGCACCTTCGTGCTCGCGCTGCAGCCCTTATTACCATGAATTACAACCAACTAGCCCAAGTCGCCATTCTTCTTCTATGTTTCTTAAATGATGGCAGTCCTACATACCTGCGGGGCCTCACGTACAGCAGTTGCCTCGATTTGACTCTGGTATCCAGAAACTTCCGGTCGCAATTGCACTGGTTTTTAGACATCAAAACGCATGGGAGTGACCACATTCCAACTTATATACGAATAAGGGGTCTTACTAACTCCTCTCCCAGGACCACAATACGAAAAATCGATTGGTCCAAACTTCAGCGACTCATGAAAAATACATGCCGTAAATACCCTGACCAGAACTTGGAGGATGTCATCAAAGAGGCAATGAGGGAAGCTTCCTGTCTCCTTCCGTTCACCGGTAAGCGTTCATATTTCGACGTTGAACTGGAATAACTGTGTGCGCTTCGCCGAAGGGGGAAAGGAGATACAGACAAACGAAAGCAATATGCGACTTGAGGCTGGCACGACGCATACAGAAAAAAGTCCAATGACGTTTAGACAAACTTGAACAGGAACGCTGGAAATCATTCTGCGAATCATTGGATCCCCGAAAGCCGTTGTCACGCATCTGGAGCACTATTCGTGGCATGCGCTTGACTCCCCAACAAAGACATCCTTTCATGGCTTTAGCCTTACATTTAGGCTGCACCCAACTTGAAGTGGCAAATGAGTTTTGTGCGCGAATCGCTGGTGTGTCTGCCTTGTCCACTCGCACCGTTAAGAGTGTTATCCCTGAACCTCGCATCTCCGAAATGGACAATCTTTTCACTATAGAACAACTTGACCTTGACGCATCTTTGGCCGCTTCCCGACAATCATCTTCACCAGGACCCAATGGCATCACCTAGCCCCTCTTGCCAACCTTCAACAGGAGGTCAGGGGACTGTTGTTATGCTATTACAACCACTCATAGCAGGCGGGCATTGTTCCCAAAGATGGGAAGATAAGTCGACTTGTGCCACTACTCAAACCAGGAAAGTCACCATTTGATTTAACATCGTTTCGCCCCGTTGCCCTCGCAAGTTGCGTAGGAAAAGTCATGGAAAGGATGATACTTACATGCCTAGAATGGTACCTCGAGTGCTACAACGTATATCTAAACTGCATGACGGGTTTTTCGCGAGGTAGGTCATCTCTTGACAATGTGATTGATCTCACAACATTTATACAGCAACAGAAGAGCCTCAAGCGCATACCACTGGCACTCTTCCTCGACGTCAAAGGGGCCTATGATAACGTAACACATAAAGCCATCCTAAACTCGTTGGAAGCTGTCGGAGTCGGTGGTCGGATGTTCCAATGAATCCAGGATTATTTGACGAAAAGGTCCTTTTTTGTACAAACCGCAGATGGACCTACCACCAATTACAATACCACCCGTGGCGTCCCTCAGGGCGCCGTATTAAGTCCCACTTTATTTAACCTCATGATGGTAGGTCTTCGTGAAATTCTGCCCAGTACTATCCTTAAATCCATATATGCTGACGATATCTTTCTATGGATTCGGCTGTAACTCGTCTACAAGAAAGTGCAAGAGTCCAGCAGGCTGCCACCCTGACATGCCTTATCTCCGGAAGCAAGGTCTTTCCATCTCAACGGAGAAATGTGAATTGGTTGCGTTTACTTGCAGAGCCATGACACATTACCCCGTTCCCATCAATGGATCAAATATTCCATACCAAAAGAGCCCCCCGCAGGGGTGCCTGCGCAAGTAGGCGTTTGGTGTGTAGTGACACCACGGACCCGAGCTAACGGGGGAGTTTCTACTCCCTCCCACGCCTAGCCGTGCGTGGCTTTGCCGTGTTCGGGGAAAAAGGGATCCTGGGTGTTGACCCGACGCCGGGTGATTGGACCTTTAAGGCCCCCCGCCAGAGGCAACACACCCCTTCGTCCCCGGCTTCACGTAGACGGCACCCCTGGGCTGACCCACCCAGGAGAAATCGGCAGTCGCCTTTTCCTATCTCTCTCTCCCTACATCTTCGTCTTTATCTCTCACTATTTATCTGTCTTGTATTCTACTCTCTTCTGCCTACTTCCAAACTTCCTGGCAGCTAGGGTTAACCCTGTGCAAATAGCCTACCTTGGTCTAGGCGCATTGGGTTATAGTAGCGTTGTACGGCTGGCGTCTGCAGGTTTTAGCACCCGCAAACTTGTAGCGTCCCCTCGTTGGGCTCCGTGGTGGGTGGCCGCCAACGCTTCTGAAGAAAATTAAACTGGCATGCATAGAGCATTTCCCTTATTAAGTGATCGTACCGCCTTAAAGCGCGTACGCACCGAAGACTTAGGATTTTTCAACCGATCAAGTGAAAACTTCCCCATTTTCATGTTATACACAGTGAGATAAGCAGCAAGCAAGCCAGAACTCTATCCCCCTTTGTAGTAGCCAGATGTCTCACAGAAACTCTTGGAGCTGGGTACAAAGTTACCAAAATGGCCAGCGGAGACCTCCTCCTTGAAGTTCGAGAAAAAGAACAGTTTGAAAAACTACAGAATCTTTCAACTTTTGGTGACACTCCCATCACTGTAACGCCACACAGATCCATGAACATAACCCGTGGAGTAGTATCTGATGCTGATTTGCTCTGCTTGACTGAAGAGGAACTTCTGGAGAGGTGGAAGAGCCAGAATGTGACCAATGTACAAAGGATCACCATTAGAAGAGACAACAAGGTAACACCAACAAAACACCTAATACTCACGTTCGCTTCCAGTAATCTTCCAGAAAGTATCCAAACAGGGTACACTAAGACGTCGATCAGACCATACATACCTAACCCACGTCATTGTTTTAAATGCCAGAAGTATGGCCACGGCTCACAAAGCTGTCGTGGTCACCAAACTTGTGCACAATGTGGAGTATCAGGACACAATTCTGACAATTGCGAACAACCATCACACTGTGTGAACTGTGGCGGAAATCATGCCGCATACTCACGGTCATGCTCATTTTGGAAAAAAGAAAAAGAAATCATCACATTGAAAATTAAAGAAAATATCACATTCAAGGAAGCAAGACGAAGAGTGTCACCATTTTATGGCGCTACATATGCTGATGCGGCGCGTCAGGGGGCAGCGCCGCACAGGCCCTCGCCACTCCTTCAGCCAGCGCAGAGCGAGCCGTCGGCTGTGGCGCCTGCCCCCAAGGCGGCAGTAGTTCAGTCTACTCCGCCTCCTAGCGAATTGAGGCCGGAGACTCCAGGGTCCTCTGGTCTCAAGGCCTCCCCTCACCAGGCGAGGCCTAAAATCCGAACCACCAGCTCGCATGTGTGGGCACCCAGTGCCTCTGAGGAGGCAATGAACGCAACGGTACCTTTGGTACCAAAACTGCGGCGCGGCTCCTTGGAGCGCGCCAAGAAAAAAATAAAAAACCAATAACGGGGCCGGACGATCGTCCTGCCACCTGAATTAACAAGCTAACTCCAACACAGGATACCCTTTGTACACACAGCAGCATCTCTCTTGTTTAAATATGCAGACAGAAATATTACAGTGGAACATCCGAGGCCTTCTTCAAAACCTCGATGACTTACAAGAACTCCTCCAAGAGTGCTGTGTGTACAAGAGACACACTTAAAACGAACTAACACAAACTTTTTACGTAACTACATAATCTTCCGAAAGGATAGAGATGATGCCATGCTACCATCCGGTGGTGTAGAGGTTATAGTAAGTCAAGGTATAGCATGCACACAATTACCCCTTCAAACTTCCCTCGAGGCGGTGGCTGTCCGAGCAGTTATTCTAAACAAACTTGTCACTGTTTGCTCTCTGTACATACCTCCGCACCACCGTCTTGAAAAACTTGAATTCCAGTCTTTAATAGACGAACTACCTGAACCTTATCTGGTCCTTGGGGACCTGAACGCACATAATGGCCTGTGGAGTGACTCTCGCTGTGATGCAGGAGGTCGTCTCATTGAACAATTCCTCATTTCATCAGGTGCTTGTCTGTTGAATAGGAAAGAGGCAACATACTACAACCTTGCCAACAAAACCTACTCTTCCATAGACCTCAGTATCGCATCTCCTTCACTTGTATCATTACTTCAGTGGAAAGTCATAAATAATCCATATGTAAGTGACCATTTTCCTTTAGCTTTGAGTACACCAATACTATATGAATGTCCTCCATATGTTCCCAAATGGCTGGTAAACAAAGCCGACTGGGAACAATTTCAAAAGATTACTCACTTAAGTTGGGCTGACATATGCGCATTAGGTATAGATGAAGCTGTGCAGTACTTCGCGGCTTTTCTTACTGACGCAGCAGCCAAGTGCATTCCACAAACATCTGAACTGCCCGGCAAACGACACGTCCCGTGGTGGAACACTGAGTGTCAGAATGCGCGAAAGGAACAGAACAGGGCATGGAGGTTGCTGCGAAACTCGCCGACAGCGGAAAACCTTAAGAGCTTTAAGAAAATAAAATCCCGAGGCAGGAGAACGCGTCGGCAGGCCAGAAGAGAAAGCTGGTACAAGTTTCTATCAGGGATGAATTCATATACACAAGAGGCTAAAGTCTGCAACATGGTTCGTAGGGTAGTAGGAAGACAAGTACACTCACTCCCACTCGTAAACACGCAGGGTGACAGCCTGGAAGATCAGGCGAACTCCCTCGGTGCACACTACGAGCAAGTGTCTAGCTCGTCACACTATACTGAAGCTTTCCAAATATATAAAGCAAAGATAGAGAAGCAGAAACTAGAATACAAGTGTGCAAATCACGAGGCATACAACCAACCTTTCAACTTAGCTGAGCTACAAACATAACTAAACTCTTGCAGTAATTCTGCCCCAGGCTACGACCGTGTTACATATGAAATGTTGAAAAACCTGCAGCTCAAAACGCAAAAAACTTTACTCTCTCTATACAATGCTATCTGGCTTTCTGGCACCATCCCTGCTTCCTGAAAAGAGGCTATTGTTATCCCTATTTTGAAACAGGGCAAGGACCCTTCCTCAGTTTCAAGTTATAGGCCCATTGCACTAACCAGCTGCTTTAGTAAACTTTTTGAAAAAATTATAAACCGTCGACTTTTATATTTCCTTGAAACACACAATCTGCTTGACCAATACCAATGTGGGTTTCCAGAGGGTAGATCCACCACCGACCATCTGGTGCGTATCGAGGCACAGATCCGAGACGCTTTCATCCATAAACAATACTTCCTTTCTGTGTTTCTCGATATCGAGAAGGCCTACGACACAACATGGCGTTTTGGCATATTAAGAGACTTGTTTCACCTGTGTGTGCGCGGTAGAATGCTTTCCATAATCGAGAGTTACTTGTCCAATCGGAAATTCCGTGTCCGTGTGGGCAGTATTCTCTCCCAAACATTTGTGCAAGAAACGGGAGTACCGCAAGGTGGTGTACTTAGTTGTACACTTTCTATTATCAAAATGAATTCCTTGCACCTGTCCGTCCCCCGCAACATGTTTTATTCCACATATGTCGACGACGTCCAGCTTGGCTTTAAGTCATGCAACCTAGCAATGTGTGAGCGGCAGGTTCAGCTGGGTTTAAACAAGGTCTCCAAATGGGCAGATGAAAACGGATTTCGACTTAACCCACAAAAAAGCACATGTGTCTTGTTCTCTCGAAAGAGAGGCATGCACTCGGTACCTGACTTTCGACTGAACGGGCAACGTCTGTCCGTCAAAGCCGAGCATAAATTCTTAGGCTTAATCTTGGACAACAAGTTGACCTTCGTACCGCACATCAAGTATTTAAAAACGAAATGTTTAAAAGCCATGAATGTTACAAAAGTGTTGTCACGTACTACGTGGGGTAGTGACAGGCAATGTCTCATGAACCTGTATAGAAGCCTCATTCGCACCCGCTTAGATTATGGGGCCGTTGTTTATCACTCTGCGACTCAAAGTGCTTTGAAGATGCTGGACCCTGTGCACCATTTGGGCATCCGCCTTTCTACGGGTACTTTTCGCACCAGCCCCGTAGAAAGCCTTTACGTTGAGTCAAATAAGTGGTCGCTTCATCTGCAGAGAACTTACATGTCCTTTGTTTATTTTCTTAAGGTGAAAGCAGACAAGAAGCACCCCTCATACTCTGGTATTATTGATTTTTCGAGCTCCATTCTGTTTCAAAACAGGTCTTCGATGAGGCAGCCCTTCTCAGTTCGCCTGAAGGGTCTAGCTGAGGACACTGGAGTGTCTCTTGAACACAGCTTAATGGCTCCTGTAGCATACCCGCCACCGTGGCAGTGGCAGACTATAGACTGCGATGTGTCTTTTCTAGAAGTTACAAAACATGCACCTATTGCCCATATCCAAGCATACTTTCTGGAACTTCAACACAAATACACACGTCCCGAGTTCTTCACAGATGCCTCCAAGTCTAACTCCTCTGTGTCCTACGCTGCTGTTGGCCCTTCCTTTTCGGATGCAGGCCCTCTACATCCAGGCACAAGTATCTTCACAGCGGAAGCTTACGCGATACTTGTGGCAGCTAAACACATCAAACAATTACAAATACAAAAGGCAGTAATTTATACAGACTCCCTCAGTGTGGTAACGGCTCTGCACAGTCTTAAAAAACAAAAAAACCCTATCCTCGTCTCACTTTACTCCATTTTATGCACACTCTACACACTCAATCAACATGTTGTAGTGCGCTGGGTGCCAGGGCACTGTGAGATTCAAGGCAACGTGATGGCGGATCAGCTTCCTGCATCCGTCCACAAGGGCACCGCCACTACACTCATACCAATTCCAGCCCTTGATCTTAAGCCGTCTCTCAAACGAAAGGTCAGGGACAACTGGCAGAGCAAGTGGGACAGACACACACAAAACAAGCTACACGTTACCAAGCCACACCTTGGCCATTGGCCACCAGTATGAAAATCACGTCTAACAGAGGTAACACTAACAAGACTCAGGATAGGACACACATACACGACACACACACATCTTTTGTCTGGTGGTGATCCACTATTGTGTGATAAATGTGGTGAGGCATTAACAGTTCTTCACATTTTAATCCAATGTAAACATTTAGACACTCTTAGAAGACAACACTTTCCATTACCCTACCGACAACATATACCTTTACACCCTGCAATGTTCGTCGGTAGGGAACCGCTTTTTAGTCATCAATCATTGTTAGCGTTTTTAAAAGAAATTCAAAGTTTTCATATCATATACCCGGACATTCCGTAGCACGACCTCTCCAGAGAGGTCTTCACTGCGGTAGCTACACAACAAAGCACTTGCCTCACGGCCCTTGGACGCAAGGGTATGAACGAGTGAGGCACTTGTGCTAATGCCATACATGTCCACCATAGTTTTATTATCACCAACTTTTGTCATCTATTCGCACCACACACACCTTTCACGGCATAGTCATGATTTTATTGCTTGTATGTTTTTACCCGCCTTACCGCGAGGAATTTTATGGCCCTTATACAGCCGCTAATCACAATCATTGTCCACACTCCTTGTCCCATGAACTGGCGCTCATTGGCCATCAAATGGCCCTTGCGCCAAAAAACACCATATATCATCATTACCAAAAGAACCATCGCTTCCTGGGTGTGAGTATTGGCAGGTACCTTCCGTGGAGTGCCCACTGCAAATACCTAAAGAGAAGGCTAACTTCCATCGTCCATATAACGCGGTTCCTCTGCGGAAAATCTTAGGGCACATCGATAAGGTCAATGATGCAGCTGTACAGCGCACTGTTTTTGGGATTTTTGCGCTACAACTGGCCGTTACTGGCAAGTTCGTGCAAAACAAACATCCGCACCTTCGAAAGTCTACAAGGACAAGCGCAACACGTGTGCTTAGGCTTGCCGCGATGCACCTCAACCTACGGCGCAATTATGACCGCAAGAAAGCATCTAATTCAAACATACATCACCACTGACAATTTGAGAGCCCACATAAGACTCCTCTGCCGAGTTGCTGGTCACCATGTTGCAGTATTGCCACTTCAAAGACCACAAGCGACGTTTTCAAAGATTATTGCTTCTCATAGAGAATGCCTTCCTTTTGGCTTCACTCCAGCAACAAGCCCAGCGTCACTTCCGTGGTGCCTACAACAACCACAAGTTTGCCTCACTATTCCGGGAATAACGAACAAGATCTGTCATTCAACAGTGGTCCTACGACAGGTGACATTGTCGCTACACAACGAAAAATACGGCCACAGGACCCACATTTACACCGATGGATCGGTCTCTGCTGACAGCTCCGCAGATGCTGTTGTTATTCCGACGTACCAGGTCACTATAAAGTTCAAACTATCGCATAGGACAACATCCACAGCTGCGGAGCTTGCCGCCTTACGTGCTGCTATACTTTATATCGCGGAAGCCCGACCTCGAAAATGGGCTCTGTTCTGCGACTCCAAGGCATTCCTTCAGAGCTTGCAACCAGCTTTACGACAAAGGGAGCATCAACAACCAGTGAATGAAATAAGAGAGGTGATTCACGAAGTTTTATCGAAAGGACATGACGTGGTGTTCCAACGGTTACCGGGACATTGTGGTATTGTCGGTAACGACCTTGCTGATAATGTTGCCCGATCCGCCCACGCGGACGCCCAGATAACACCGATTCCATCGTCGAGAACCGACGCTGCAAGGGGCCTTCACTCATTCGCTAACACTATGTCAGAAACTTGGTGAGTGACCCCAGTGTCGGAAATCACCGCCTACACAAATTGGACTCATCGAGAAAGCACCAAGTTCTATCGGACCTCTCCCGCCAGGATGCAACTTTACTGTGCTGCCTGTGGTTAGGAGTAGCTTTTACGAAGGCGTACTCCTTTCGTATAGGAATGGCGGATACCTCCCAACGTGAATCGTGCGACATGGACGAAACAATAGAACATCTACTGTGTTCATGTAAACGTTTTGCGAGCGAACGCAACTTGCTACGCGAAACGTTAGAGACACCAGACAGTAGACCTTTTTCCGAAGAGATGATCCTTGGTTTATGGCTCTACGCGTCACAAGCCAGCAAAGCGACGCGGGAACTGCTAAGCTTTCTAAAGACGACCGGTCTACGCGACCGCTTATAAGCGTGCAATGGACAAGGTCACATCTCACACATGTTGCCCTTCACCTCTCTCTCTCTTCTCCTTTAATCCCCTCGCCCCTTCTCCCAGTGCAGAGTAGCAAACCGCACGTGCGTCTGGTTGACCTCCCTGCCTTTCATTTCCTCCTCCTGCTCCTCCTCCTCGCTTCCATGTCGCACCCCCTTGTTAAACTGTGCTATGCGTGACATTGCCATGATATGAGCTGCTTAGCATATATACGCTTTTTTGTGGCACCCTACCATTCCTGCCCATCCACCTCCTTTTTTTTTCATTTGCCTTCAGAATCGCAGCGCCTCTACTCAACCTGACTTCCATTTCTCACGTTGAACTGCATGACGCAAGTGTAGGGGTTTTTTTTTCGATTGAGAGTGAAGAACCGGTGCGCATTTCTGGTGGAACATCTGCCTCTCATGCACACGGCCTGAGTTTCATTACCGAATATGCTAAAGGTGGCTTCAATTACTATTTTCGGTGACGGGAATGAGCCTAACGCAAAACTTCACAGCTCCGTTGTGATAATAATTGTAGCTTTACGTCCTAAAATTGCGATGTGATTATCAAAGACGTTATAGTGGAGATCTTCAAAAATTTCTACCACCTCTGGTTCTTCAACGTGGTGCTAAATTTTAATACAGGTACCTCTATCTATCGAAATGGACCGCCGGGGCCGGGATTCGGTTCTGCTACTTTCGCGTCACTCAGCATTCGAACACCATAGGCACTAGAGAGCTACGACATGTGTGTAGAAAATGCATACTTCTTCTACTGGGAACAGAGCATTTTTAGTCCGGGCACATTCAGGTGCCACGCAGCAGTCCACCGTGATAACTGATTTTTCTTTTTTGCTACAACAGAAGTAAAACAATTAAAGAAAGAAAGATATCGCTCGGGTATTGGTTGGATTCGCCATTCAAATTTACGAGAGCTTACTCGGCGCTAAATTAGCCTTAGTAGGTATTTTTAGGCTTTTTCAACTCGATATGATTGATGCATATCGAACGAGGCTACCCTTCGCGAATCCCTTCGCTAATCCCGCGTCGCTAATCCCTTCGCTAATTCCTTCGCTAACCCTTCGCTAATCCCGCGTCTATGGTGGCCAACCGGGAAATGCATTCGGCTTTTCTGTTTCATTCCAACCTAAGGACCTGTGTCTGCAAGTGTATATTTCCTATAAATTTCCTAACTTTCTTTATTTCCAATTTTTTTTAATATCTAAGTACTCCATCAGCTTTTCCTTCTGTGTGCCTGTGCTTCTTTCGCACCTTCCTTCGCCAATGCTGTAAATCTCTGGATATAAAATGAGATAAGTATACTTGTTTACTACAAAATTGTTTTATGAAAATTATATATATAATAGCTGATAGGTATTCATGCAATGTGTCGGTCTATGAAGGGAGCATTGGGCGTTTAGTCGTGCCATGGCCCCCATTCGAAATGAAACATGATTTCTTGTTGATTGCTTTCAGTCTAACTGACACTGAGGCACTGGGGGCATTGTGAACTTATTACAAATTGGCAGATCCCACGTAAAGTGAGAATCGATGATATGCAAAGCACGAAAGGAGGTAGGTTAATATGTCACTTAAAAATCGGCACAACGTTACTAGGCGAAGGTAAATAATGCCATATGTAACTTCTATCTCAAGATTATCATGTTTGGACGTGTCATTTACCTTCTTCATTTATTCACATCACCTGATACCAAATTTGGTACAGGTTGACCTAGTGAAACGTCCGCGGGAATGCTATGAGCTTAGCACGTAGTTAAGTTTTACATAATGCACATGTCATAATTATCATGCTTGGACGTGTCGTTTACATTGGGCATTCATTCACGTCACGCAACCCTAACTTTTGTATATGTTGAGCTAGCAAAACGGCCACGAGCGTGCGATGATCATAGCATGTTGTCATGTTTTACATAACACGCATGTCTTGATTATCATGTTTGGACCTGTCATATACGTTCACCATTCATCGAACTCGCATAACACCAAATTCGGTATATGTGGAGCTCGCGAAATGACCGCAAGCGCATCCTCAAGGGCCCAATGTACTTCGACCTAACGTTGACGCCAGCGCATGCTGGGCGCCGTGACGCTGCACTAGCAAAACGCGAGCACTCCATAGTCTGACGCCAAGTGCGACGGGCGCGACCAGCGTCCGTCGGCGCGGCCCGGCGGCAACCGGCACGAAATGCGGCATGCTGCATTTCGCACCGATGACATTACCCAGACAGCACTGCGTCTGTCTCTCTTCGTGATGGAGGGATGCCTGGCGCGATGAATGACATTGGCATGGCGTGATGAATGACATTGATATGGCGGGATGAACGACTGACATGACATTGCCGGCATGGCGTGACGAAACAAACACCGGCACGAACACGCGCCAAGTCGCGTCGGAGTGTATTGGCGCCTCGAATGTGGCATGTAGTCATCTACTTGCATGACACGCATCTGATGATTATCATGCCTGCAGCGGTCATCTAGCTTCGTAATTCATTTACGTCTTGTAATACCAAGCTTGGTATATGTGAGGCTAGTAAAACGGCCGCTAGCGCATCATGAGCGTGACATGTGCTCATGTTACATGACACGCACCTGATGATTATTATGTTTGAATCAGTCACAGGCCTTTATCAATTATTCACGTCCCCTAATACCTAAATTTGATATAAATGAAGCTAGCGAAACGGCCGCGAGTGCATCATGAGCGTGTCATTTATTCATGTTGTTACAGGACACGCATCTCATGATTATCGTGTTTACACCAGTCAAATACATTCGTCATTCATTCACATCCCGTAATCCCGAATTCAGTATATGTCAAGCTAGCGAAACAGCCGCGAGTGCATCATGAGTGTAGCCTCTAGTCATGTTGTTATATGACACGCATGTCATGATTTTCATGTTAGGGTCTGTCGCTTGTGTTCGCCACGCAATCATGCCATACCTTACGAGCTTTGCAACATGTCATGTGAACCAAACCGCCGCAAGAGCAGCAAGACCATGAAATGTAAATCATGACATTCCTGACATATATGTTATGATTTTCATGTTCTGACTATTCACTTCTGCTCGTCATACATTCATGATATGGCCGACCAAGTCTGGTATTGATAGCAGTATCGAAACGGCCAGGAGAGCTAAAAGTCGTAGACGGATAGATAGATAGATAGATAGATAGATAGATAGATAGATAGATAGATAGATAGATAGATAGATAGATAGACAGATAGATAGATAGATAGATAGATAGATAGATAGATAGATAGATAGATAGATAGATAGATAGATAGATAGATAGATAGATAGATAGATAGATAGATAGATAGATAGATAGATAGATAGATAGATAGATAGATAGATAGATAGATAGATAGATAGATAGATAGATAGATAGATAGATAGATAGATAGATAGATAGATAGATAGATAGATAGATAGATAGATAGATAGATAGATAGATAGATAGATAGATAGATAGATAGATAGATAGATAGATAGATAGATAGATAGATAGATAGATAGATAGATAGATACGCTGAAAGTCATCGAAATTCACTAAGAAATGTTTCGCATTTAAAATAGCTTTTAAAAACGCTGCACTTCAGGTTTATGCGCTAGTCTCCAGAAGCAATGTTTATGGTTTACTGTATTAAATACCAACGCCGCGGATTACTTACCAAAATTACGGTAAAATAGAAGCAGGCAGGTAAAAAGAACAGTGGAAAGCGCTGACTCCTGGCTAAGTTTTATTGGAAATAGAAGAGTGTGCTGTAGGCAGCAAAGAAAAAAAAAGAAGCAGAATCAACGCTCTGTGGTGACTAAGCCTTGTGGTATCGAAGTTCATTTGATGCTGGTAAACATGTTTTGCATATGATGATTAACGTGCCATGGCAGGTGTGAAACATTGAACAGCAATGAAAATGTTCCGCATGACGGCACTAGGCTTTGTTCTCGCGCGCAAACAGTTGCAACCTGATCGTAAAACAATGCACATTGAGTTCCAGTTTTGATTTGACGCACCATTTCTGCATTTTCCCATAGTTCTTTACAATTCAGTTCTTTTAGGATACTAGTCTTTGCGACGCGTCTTTACGAACCGTTATTTTTTATTCGTGAGGTATTTTTTAACGATTCTGTGTTTTTTATTGTCTATGTATGTTCTTTCAGTTTTTCCGTACTACCTTTAGACCTTTTTGAAGCTTCACACCAATGATCAGGTATATCATAATGTGCATGATACTTTCCCCGTTATCTGACTGATTTCGCGTCCCGTTCGGTGAGTCACCTGATAGCGCTGTTCACCTACTCATTGCTGCTTGCTTGTTGTTCGATATCTTCTACCCTACTTTAGGGCAAAAATATTTAGTGGCTCATACTTGCCGTGTCCGGCCATTCGTTCGTCCTATCTTTGGAACGGTTCCCGTTGTGGCCTTTCCCCTCTCACTGACTCTTCAATGTCGGAATGGCATCGTGACCTATATCAACAATTGCGCCGGAACAGCTCTGACCTATCCCCTTTACATCCTCTCAGCAATCAAGAGAAGGCACAGCGACACGTACACCAACGCAGTTTTGTCAGACGTCTTGTTGCTGCAGTAGAGTTAGACGAATAGCCACAGGCTTTCGCCCGAAATACTTGGAAATTTACTAAGTGTATTTGGATTTTTTTCTACACAAAATCAGTTAGGTAGCTTTGTTCGTTCTTTCACAAGATCTGTCACTCGCGCTGCTCCGACGAAATACACGTCAGTCAGTTAGCCTAGTTGTGACCGTTGTGCGCCCACGGGAAATGCAATGTTGACATTTTTTGGTGACCTTCAAAAACGACTATGTATAGCTCACGTGATCACCCATTTATGTGTGCTCCTACAAGTTGTAGTGGCTTGGTGTGGGAGTTCTGATGCCACTAACCCGTCCCCAGTGATTTATGGGAGCGAAATGGTAGATAATTTGTCTATTTTGACCTAAGAAACTAAGCCCTAGCTGAGGAATGCCACGTGATCAAACTCTAGTGCCTCGTGATCCTTATATAAAGGGCATACATTGGTTTGAGTGGTTCGTTTTGTGAACAAAACACTGAAGCCTGAGAAAGCACGGATGGCATTATCTATTGCTTTTTTTACGGGACTGTGAAACGTACAGCACAGTGACAGCACAGTATATAAACGTAACAGACAGAGGTTTCAAGTGGATAATAAGAAGCATTAATGTTAGAGACTACTACTCACCAGAGCCATGCTATCATCATGACTCGGGGAAATCAACAATTTGCGAATTGTTAGTGCTGTTGTTACTAGACATTTTCTTTAGTGTTATTCGTTGGCATCATAGTATAACTCCAAAGGCATTCTAAGTGTGGAGCACTTTAGAAGCTCGGGCTGTGGTATGCTGCATCGTATTCTGTCATCTCATGTCGTCACTTGGCGACATTCAGTGAAGACAATGTATGGCATAGCAGTGAGGGGTACAGTATGACAACAGGGTGTTTCAGGAAATCGTCGAATAGAAAAAATGAAAGGGAGCCCCGCAAATGTCTCCATCAGAGTGAAACACATAGACAGTCTGTAAAGGGAAGGAATAAGGAGGAATAACAAATATATTGGTACGTGTGTATATGAAAAAGAACGACAATAAGAATGCTTTGCATATTCCAGCTAGTGGGATAGGGGGTTTTTCGGGACAACGAAGGAAGCGCTTGCTGTACAGCTGATTCTGAACACGCTCTTTTCGCTGCCGTAAGTTGCTGTCGTCCTTTGTTCGCGTTGCACTGCAACAATGGCTGCTACACTGCGTTGCACTGCGACACTGGTAGAGGGCTTCTGCAAGGGGTTGAACTCTGAAGAAAGGCCTCGTGACCAACGACTGAATCGATGAACAGGGGTTTCAATAGGCACCTCTGGGCTGGATGAACGGCCGCTATTAGGTGTGTGGAGCATAGGGCAGCGTTGTGGCCCAGCACCTCCACCAGTGTCGCTGTGCAACGCGAACAAAGGATGACAGCAACTTTCAGCAGCGAAAAGAGCGTGTGTATAGGATTAGCTGTACAGCAAGACGCCTGCTTCGTAGTTGTCTCGACAAAACCCCTGTTCCACTGGCTGGAATCTACAAAACATTCCTATTGTCGTTCTTTTCAAAAACACAGGTGTCAAAATATAGAGAAGTAAAGTTTGGCAGATAAGTAAAAGATTTGGGAGTAATAAGAGAAGTCTGCAAGCGGGGTCCCGATCAGTGAGTGGTCGTTGAAGAAAGGATATCGCGGACGAGACAACTTTCAGCCGCTAAATCCTCTTAATATCACTGCCAAGTCTCGGCCCCGTCTCCTCGTTCTACATTTCTTCCACTGTTTTCTGGGCTGTGCGAATCATGTGGTGGTTTCTGATTTGCTTAACGTGTCTTGCTGCTGCTCGTGCACCAAATTTCCACGTCGGCGTCTCCCATCGTTTTGCCAGCTACGGCCCTCACAATGAAATTCTCGCCGTCACCTTCCTTGGCTTTCAAAGTGCGTATTCATCCCACTCGCGCACTTTTTGAAACTAGCACTTCACATATCACCAACTGTCCCTCGACCATATGTACGGTGCACCTCATTACATAATCAAAAGGGTGAATTATATATAACTATCTAACTTTTCGTACACATAACCTTGCCATTCCTTTGTTTTTTTTGTGTGTCCCTTTCCTCGCTATTTATACAATACCTAATTACCAGCTTATCCCGTCACACCTTGCACACATAACCAGCAGCTACGATATTCTTGTGTGGTATCATTACGTCACCTCAGCTTAAGTTGTAGCAGCTGCAGTGGCCACAGTTCAACGAAAAGGAATGTGTAGGCGTTCTTGCACATTCTCAAAGACGTAAAAACATGATCAAAAACGTGGTGCAATGCAGTATTTCGGGAAGTGAAAATTAGAACGTTCTGTGACATAAAGACACCGCATGTATTATAAATCACGTATATAAATATTTTCTACTACGGCGCACCATATAATGATATAATCATTTGGGCAAGTATAGCAACGAATATTATATATTATATCAAGTTTGAAATGGTGCAGGCATGTCTAATTATTCAACAACGCTCTGTGAAAATTTTGGTATTTCTGGAGCAAATTAGGTAATTTCACAAAGGAATGCAAACTGACAGCATGCCAAACTTTGGTCAGGTCTTTGCTTTAATATACATTGGTTCTTTGGTCCCCTCACCGAGAACACGAAAGAGCTATGTTAAAATATCTTTTAAAAAACGCTATGTTTATTTCTCGCCGCTACGACCGGCAATTTTGGCCAACTGTGCATCCGCACGTTTTGTCATTGGAGCGAACATCGGCGCAATTGCGTTTGCTCAGCTGACTGGGTTACGACCGCGCTATCTGTGATCGCGTTATCAGTCCTGGATTAGATAGTCCACATTGACTAAATGTTAGGGCACGCATTTTTGTTGTTGTTGTTGTTGTTGTTGTTGTTGTTGTTGTTGTTGTTGTTGTTGTTGTTGTTGTTGTTGTTGTTGTTGTTGTTGTTGTTGTTGTTGTTGTTGTTGTTGTTGTTGTTGTTGTTGTCATCGTCACTCCTGAACGCCGTACAACTTTTGATTTAATTTCTTAGATAATATCCCCTCAATGTTACGTTCTTCATATCAATTCTTGGCGGTTTTAAGCTTCCCTTTTAAACAGCAAAGCTATATTTAAGGAATGTATTTGACATGTCTCTGCGCTGCTGAGCAGTTCAAAAAAAAGCTCATTCATGTATTTTGTTTAATTTGATTTCTTCACTGTGTTGAACGGTTGTACTCACATCTGCTTTGTCTTAAAAAATGAAACAGAAGTATTCGTATACAAACTAGAATAGAATGCTTTTTTTTTGTATGATGAAATTTAAATAGATAATAGGAACTGATTTTGTTTTGTTCTTGTTTCTCATTTATTGTGCACGAAGTCAACTTCTTAAGTACGTTAATAATACTGCTGTTGAGGCGCCCCTTATTACGACGTCTAATACTTAAGATAATAAAGCTCTTCAGTAAAGTAGTGATTCAGTGAGCTATTGTAATTTGTCACTTTATCAGCAGGCGAACTTCCACACAACGTTTCCTATGGATAACAGAAACAACGGCGTTCTTCCGTTCAAAACGTAAGGCGTTCCCATTTGCAATGACAAGACCTCTCGACTACATGCACATACGGGCGTCGCAGCTACGTCGTTATCTATGACCGCTTTATTGTTTAGCTGTTTCCACAGCCTATCTAGGGATGCAATGAGGGCATGATGTGCCAATATTCCCCAAATAATTTCAATTGATGACTGAATTATATGTGGGGTTTAACGTCCCAAAACTACCTTATAATTATGAGAGACGCGGTAGAAGAGGGCTCCGGAAATTTTGACTACTGAGGGTTCTTTACCGTGCACCCAAATCTGAGCTCACGGACCCACAGCATTCTTGTCTGCATTGAAAATGCAGCCACCGCAGCCGAGATTCGATGCCGCGACCTGCGGGTCAGCAGCCGAGTACCATAGCCACAAGACCACCGTGGCAGGGCCCTCGAACAATTTCCGTCGTCAGCCTTCGATAACTACATTTCGACAAATGCATCTCATTAGATTTATGTTTTCTTTCTTTTACAGCAGAGCCATTATTATCGAAGTTTGCGGTGTGTCGCAGGTAGACCATTATCACCATCACTAACTTGCACGTACCCACTCACAGTCCCCTAGGTCGGTATGGATGGCTAACCAGAAAAGCTGAAAAGTGTATGGCCCCTATTCAGTGAACCAGTGTGTTTAGTACTGGCATTTGCACTATTTTTGTGTCACATTCCTAGAGGAGAGACAATAATATCAGTGGTTTCATGTCCGGAAACCAAGAGATAATTACGAGAGATGCCGTAATGGAGGGCTCTTAAAATTTCCAACACCTGGGGTTTTTTGACGTGCAGCGACATCACACAGTACACGGACCTATACCATTTCGCCACCATCTAAATATGACCACCACGGCCAGCATCGAATCCGCCATGTTCTGATCAGCAGACCAACACCGTAAACCGTAAATAGCGGAGAGAAAGCGAGCATAGCTTCGTGTAGTATACTAAAGTGCGGAATAGCATGGGGGGGGGGGGAGAAAGAGACGGGTGAGAGCGTAAAAGCCTAGTTAAACAAAGCAGCTCTGCGGTGACTCATCTTTGCTCAACTCGGTGCAAGCTGAGCTACCAATTCCTGTGACGCAGTCATTAGTAAAAAATATGCATAAGGGGGACAAGAATTTGAATGCTTGAAATTATTCTCATTTCATCAAAAAAGTCCTCAAACATAAAGAAAACTGCCGCTAAACAACGTGTCCTAAATTATTTGCTTAATTGGCTGGTTGGTTCTTTGCGACTCATGTAACAGCATGAAAAGTAACGAAAATATCGCAAAAGGCGACAGCAGAGATTAGTTCAATAGAACAGTTTCATTCTGCGTGCGTTCACCTTTTTGTCACCGTTACCTTCAGTCTGTTTTGCATCCGCCACAGGACAGAAGCCCCTTTCTCTAAGATATTCAGCCCAGATATGAGCTTATTCTACTTTGTGTCTGCAAATTTCTAGACCTTGTCACTCTATCTCTTTGCCGCCTACCGTCACACTCCTCTCTGTGTCCATTTTGATGCTGTAACTGCCCATAGGTCCTTCTCGTAACATTCTGTGGATTTTAATACTGCCGGATCTGCCCAACATCCGGATAAATCAGACCAACGAGCAACAGAAAATAAAAAGGTATGATCTGTCCTCACGACAAATTGAACACAACAGTCATCACCACCAGGCAGAATGGGAAAGAGGCCACGTATTCGAATATTGCTCCCGCAGAGGATTCCATCAATCCGAGATCGATGTCATATCTGCCTCACACATCCTCTTGTGCAACGGAAATTGACATTCCAAATTTGACGCGTGATCTGATGGTAGCACTGCAGGAAACTGCCCTACGCATAAGCCTTTGTTCGTCCGTCCGCAAGTCCTTATTAGTCTGCTGCAAGCGTTCAACCAGCAATATTTTATCAGTGTGTGATAACGGGCAGTGCGAATTTGAGTCATTCAATAAATGCTTCCGTATCACGCCTCTTTCGTTGACCATGCTCACTGATTTGCTTTCTATATAAATTGTCTTACTTCCCCATCAGTTTTCACAAAGAGTTCACAAGGATGATGAATTCATCCTGTAGTGCATGATCATCATCATTTCCTGACCACCACGCCACGCCTCTCACGCAGCTGAGGCTAGCTCAAGCTGCGCGAAAATAAATATCGTGCTGACGCGCCTGGCGGTTTGGACGTAGCAGCCACCGCCGCTCCGCTTCGGCAAAATCACCTTTAGTAATATAAAGTGGCGACACAACGACATGACCACGTTGGCCGTCGTCACGTCTTCCTCTCTGCCGCTACAATCCGAAATCTTTATTTGTATGAGTTATCTCACCTTTCCGAGCATAGCCAGAGTCACTCACGTTTTTAAAGTACCAGTCAACAAGCTCAGCCCCTCCCCGCCAATAAGCTCGGCAGTTCGTAGAGTTAACCGCGGCGATCCCGTTTTCCGAATACTGCAGCGCTGCGTGCCACACAGAGCCTCCATCTCTAAAAAGCATTCCCGCGCTCCATTCTTTCGCCTGACCAATTCTCCTTTCACGCGCAGTGGCGCGAAATTGCTGATCGGCGACTAGAACTTGCACGCAGCTTGTCGATTGGTCTAAACCAGTCACGATGGCCGGCTGGCTATGCGTTCTCTCTCTGGGAGGTAGAAGGGTGGTGAAGCGGCGCGAGAATTTGAAACCAGCTGAAAGCAGTGTTCTAACGCCTGTAACTTCCTTATTATAGCACGTCTTTGCGAAATTATTCTGGCAGCATGTTCACTAACCAAAAGAGCGTATATCAATTTATAGAGAAAGAAACAACTTTTATTGAAACGGCAAGTGTTAGAGGAGTTGACTCCCCTCCCTTAGATGGCAGCTAGGAGTCCTTGGGCCCTAGCGGCATCTTCGGCTTGCCTGATGACCTGTAGTTGGTCCTCGATGCTTGAGCTTAGCAGCGCGGTCTCCCACTGCTCCGTATTCATGTATGTGTTTGGCCCCTTCACGATGTTGGGGCAAGCCCAGATAATGTGTTTGAGGTCCGCCCGCTGATTGCAGTGTTTACATCTGTCTGAGTAGAGGTCCGGGTAACAATGATTATAAGCGATTGGGTTTGGGAACGTGTTTGTTTGTAATAGGCGCCACGCTGTCGCCTGCTGCTTATTTAATGAGGAGTGTGGTGGCGGGTAATGCTGCCTCCCTAATCTGTAGTGCTTGGTAATTTCGTTGTAACTGAACATGCGGTCTCTCTCCGCACGCGGGCTCCGCGTCATTCCTGCCCCTGCTCGGCTCGCTAACTCTCGAGCTAGGGTGTGTGCGGTTTCATTGCCCGGGAGGGAGGAGTGGGCGGGCGTCCATATAACATAAACGTCGCGCTCTCCGCGAAAGTTATTTAAGATTCTTAACGCCTCTTTCGAGACCCTTCCGTTAGCGAAGTTATGAATCGCGGTTTTAGAATCACTGATTACGACGCTGGCCCTTGTGGACGCAAGCGTCAGCGCTATGGCCGTTTCTTCAGCGATTTCCGAATTTCCTGTTTTAATGGTGCCGCTAGCAAGCAGGTGGCCCGCTTGATTTGAAGCGACTATTGCCATGTGTCGACCGTCTGTATATTCGGCTGCATCTACATATACCACGTCCGCGTCATGTTGAAACTTCTTGTGCAGTGCTCTCGCTCTTGCATTCCTCCGCTCCCGGTGATGTTCGGGGTGCATGTTTCTGGGTAACGGAGGTATTATGATGCGCTCTCTGGTTTCTTTTGGGATATCGTATTTATTGCCGCTTTGACCAGCGTACGTTATTGCAAGTTTGTGCAGGATGTGTCTTCCCGTGTTGCTTTGCGCGAGTCGTTCATATTGCGCTATCATATGAGCCTCAATAAGTTCGTCTAGCGTGTTATGCATTCCTAACGCTTCGAACTTTTCGTTAGACGTGGTGATCGGTAATCCGAGGGCTTGCTTATATGCTTTTTTAATTATGCATTCTATCTTTTGTTTTTCCGCCACTTGCAACTTGAGGTATGGGGTCACATACACTATGCGGCTGACGACGAAGGCTTGGATGAGCTGCACTAAGTTGTGTTCTTTCACGCCGTAGTTTTTGTTGGCGATTCTTCGAATCATTCGAATGGTTTGTTGGGTGTTGTTATCCAGGAACTTTATTGCTTCCCCGTTATGTCCGTTCTCGGATATTCGGAGTCCCAGAACTCTTATGTGTTGTACCTGAGGTATTGGGTAACCTCCTGCTAAGATTGTAAGAAATATTTAAATCTCAGCTGTGCTGTTTTAAGCCACGCCGTTTGGGAAGAAATTGTTCCCATGTGTACAAACTATCTCGATATTTTATAACTGCAGCACCGTCAACAATGTTCATTAAAGTGCTCTCTCAGAACTTCTTGATGTTTCACTTGCTACCTCTCCTCTGCCTGCCCAATTACTAGTGCATTCAGTACGCCGTTCTGAGATGTTTGTCCTCTGCGGCGCAGTTTGCTACCATTGTCTTAAGCTTTTACCTGCCTTCATAGTTGTTGCAGATATGTTAGGTGATAAAGGTCGTTCTTGCACATGGAAACTATTTCGATTTGCTGAATGGCCAAAATGGTACTTATCAATTTATAACAATTTTTTGACTTCGGGTTTTTTTACTGCCATTTAAGTGCCTTTCTTTTATGCTATATGAGAGTGCGATGGCAAGACGGAGTACCACTGGAACCAATTACATACATATACGAGCCGAAGTGCCCCACAGTATGGTAAAGTGGCCAAACTCGACTCACTCGGGCTCTAGTGATTGACTAAGTCAAAGTTAAGTCCTCTTTTTCGCGCAAGTACATGCCACAAAATCTTGCGCACGTACAGCCTCTCAATCACGTGGCGCAGACACGCTTTTCAGTCTGTCAAGGCCATATGATTGGGGGCTGTACTTGCTCAAAAACGAGGACCTAAGGCGCGTCAAAGCCATATACTTGAATGAATTTCAAAAAAAAAATGTTTTTTTAGACACGTGCTTTGTGAGTCTGCACTTAGTGTGTCACCGGTTTTAGATCTCAATTTTGTTGTAAGAAGATCCACAGAACGAAATCGCTGCTCGCGGCTGCTATTTAAAGGAATGGCCGACTGTCCTTCTATTTACAGTTATGACGTCATCGAGTACAAGTCCCAAAAATGACGGCCTATAATTGTCTGTGGTTGCAGCGAAAAAACCAGCGTTGTCAGTAAGTAATAAATATTGACAGATGTGGTAAAAAAACGGCAAATGCCACGTACAGGGGGAATCGATGGTATGCGAAGCACGAATAAGAAAGATTGATATGTCACTTCAAAATCAGCACAACGTTACTAGGCGAAGCTAAATGACGCCCTTCATGACTTCCCTGTCGTGATTATCATGTTTGGATGTGTCGTTTATCTTCGTCTTCTATTCACGTAACGTATTGCCAAATTCAGTACATGTGTAGTCAGCGAAAAGGCCGCATCCACGCTATGAGCGTAGTATGTTGTCACGTTTTTTACATAACACCCGTGTCAGGATTATCATGTTTGCACCAGTCATATATTTCGTCATCCATTGACGTCAAGTAACACCAAATTTGGTATGTGTGGAGCTAGCAAAACGGCCGTGAGCACATCATGAATGGCCCGTTATACTCCAATGTAGTAGCATTGACGCGCGCGCATGCTGCGCACAGCGACGCAACGTTAGGAAAATTCGGACACTCTATAGCCTAACGCAAGGCACGACCAGCATCCGTCGGTGCGACCTGACGGCAACCAGCACGAAATGGGACATGCTGCATTTCGCGCCGATGCGTTACCCAGACAACACTGCGTCTCCCTCTTTTCGTGATGCAGGTACGCCGGAGGCGCTGAAACGCTCATGTGTCAAAGCGACGCAGCGTGGCGCGTGCCTGCCAGTATATGAGAAGACTGGCGCCTGGCGTGGCAACGCTGGTGTGACGAGACGAAATGAACGCCGGAAAGCACGCGCACCGCGTCACGTCTAAATGTATTGGCACTTTGACTGTGGCATGTAGTCATGTTTTCACATGACACGCACCTCATGATTATCATGTTTGACCCAGTCATATACCTTCATGATCCATTCGTGTCACGTAATACCAAATTTGGCATATGTGAAGCTAGCGAAACGGCCGCGAGCGCATCATCAATGTGACATGCAGTCATGTATCATGACACGCATGTCATGATTGTCATGTTTGAATGTGTCATTTACCTATGTCGTCCGTTCGCGTCACGTAATACCGAGTTTGGTACATGTGAAGCTAGCGAAACGGCCATGAATGCATCGTGAGTGTAGCATGTATTCATGTGGTTACATGACACGCATCTCATGATTACCATGTTTGACCCAGTCATATACCTTCATGATCCATTCCTGTCACGTAATACCGATTTGGGCATATGTGAATCTAACAAAACGGCCGCCAGCGCATCAAGAGTAGGGCATGTAGTCATGTTGTCATATGACACGCATCTCATGCTTATCACGTTTGCACCAGTCACATACCTTCGTCATCTATTCACGTCCCATAATGCCCAATTTGGTATATGCGAAGCTAGTGAAACGACCGCGAGCACATCATGAGCGTGGCATGTATTCATGTTGTTACATGACAGGCATGTCATGATTTTCGTGTTAGGGTCTGTCGCTTGTTTTCGCCATGCAGTAATGTCATACCATACCACTTTTGCAGCATGTCATGTGAACGAAACCACCGCAAGGGCAGGAAGACCATTAAATGTAAATCATGACATTAATGACATAATATCATGATTGTCTTGTAATGACTAGTCAGTCATTCTCGTCATACAGTCATGTTATGCAATATCAATTTTGGTTTCGATACCATTATCGAAACGGCCAGGAGAGCTAGATGTCGTAAGCGGCTAGATAGATAGATAGATAGATAGATAGATAGATAGATAGATAGATAGATAGATAGATAGATAGATAGATAGATAGATAGATAGATAGATAGATAGATAGATAGATAGATAGATAGATAGATAGATAGATAGATAGATAGATAGATAGATAGATAGATAGATAGATAGATAGATAGATAGATAGATAGATAGATAGATAGATAGATAGATAGATAGATAGATAGATAGATAGATAGATAGATAGATAGATAGATAGATAGATAGATAGATAGATAGACGCGAAGTCGTTGAAGTTCGCTAAGAAATGCTGTACAGCCATAATGCATGTACAGCCTTCAAGAGAACTGACGGTTCAGTCTTTCCTGTGCTTAATATTTTTAATGATGATAGTCTTTCTTGGGCACCTTCGACGGAAAATTTTTGGTCTGTCTGTCTGTCTGTCTGTCTGTCTGTCTGTCTGTCTGTCTGTCTGTCTGTCTGTCTGTCTGTCTGTACATTTGTCTGTTTGTCTGCCCTAACGATACTTCAAACGGCACCAAACGGCCCACCCAATCCGCAGCGCCCACCAATATTGCTCAAGGTTTACCGTTCATTGTTGTGCGATTGTCAATTAAAAACGCATATATTGCGCATATCCGAGGTGCCTTAACAGCCTGTCTGTTTTATATGTCTTTCTTTATACTAGAAGAGGCACACACAAGTAACTCTAAGTACTGTAGCGTTTAACGCGCTGCGCTGACAGTGCAACGCGATGCTCAAGAAGGTGTTTCCAACGCTTTGCTACGACGGCATGGTGGTGGCACCTGCCCGTCGCTTTGCATTCTACACCTTATCACCCCAGAGACTGGCGCGCATCTTTCTCCGCGGTCGCGCACGCCTTCGTTTTCAAGGATAACTACCAGATGGCGCTCGTGTCTAACGTGCCTTGATGCGCTTGTTCGCCTCCGTTACACGCTCGAGGAACTCTAACGCAGTGCCTTCAGAATACCATTCACCGATTTTCTTGCGCAGAACATCAAATAAACGTTTTGTTCACTCTCTCCAGACGCAAGACTACCGTTTTTCGACGACATTTGGAGTGTAACATGTAGATTCGGGCCAAATATTAGTTATTTATTTTTTTTGTCATGGCCGCAATGCCAAGTCAGGCCCCGACCTGCCTGCCATATGCTCGCAGGCGCGTGCCACGCTGCGTTGCCTTGACGCATTGACGCATGCGAGTTTGAGCGCACCCGGCATGCCTCCGTCACAGAGCTAGGCAGACGCGGTGCTGTCTGGGAAACGTCGTCGGCGCGAAACGCATTGAGTCGTATTTTGCGCCGGTTACCGCCCGGCCTTGCCGACAGACGCTGGTCGCACCCAGCGTCATACTATAGAATACTCGAAGTCTGCTGGCGTAGCGTCGCTGCGCCCAGCGTGCGCGCGCATCAACGCTACGTGCACTCAGCGCTGTTTCGCTAGCTCCACATATACCGAATTCGGTATTGCATGGCGTGATTAGACTATGACGGTAAATGAAGCGCCCGAACATGATAATCATGTTATGCGTGTCACGTTAAACATGACTACATGCTAAGCTTATAGCGGGCTCGCAGCCTTTTCACTAGTTACCCTTATAGGAAGTTTGGTATCACGTGATGTGAATGGACAACTAACCCTAATGACACGTCCAAACATGATAATCTAGACATGCATGTCATGTAGAACATTGCACGCTCGCGACCGTTTCGCTACCTCCACATATACCAAATTTGGTATCAGGTGACGTGAATAGAATACGAAGGCAAATGACACGTCCAAACTTGTTAGTCATCACATAGAAATTGATTGATATGTGGGACTTAACGTTCCAAAACCACCCTATGATTATGAGAGGCGCCGCAGTGGAGGGCTCCAGAAATTTCGACCACGTGGGATTCTTTAACGTGCACCCAAATCTGAGCACACGGGCCTACAATATTTCCGCCTCCATCGGAAATGCAGCCGCCGCAGCCGGGATTCGATCCCGCAACCTGCGGGTCAGCGGCCGAGTACCTTAGCCACTAGACCACCACGGCGGGGCCATCACATAGAAGTTACTTACGGCATAATTTACCTCCACCTCGTCACGTCGTGCTGATTTTAGTGACATTCTTCATTCGTGCATCGCATGTCATCGATTCCCACTGTATGAGGGGTCTGCCCATTTTTTTATTTTTGTTTATTTATTTATACAACTTCAAGGTACTTACAGTGCATTATAGACGGGAGGGGCAAGGACAGTATTATATGAAACGCGGAACAAGTACGATGAGAGAAGGACGAAACAATAAAATGCATCAACAATCAATCAAGCTCGGGCAGCAACAACGCACAATAAATACAGTAAGTAAAAAATAACATCAATTGAAACTGCTTACACAGAACGTATCACTCGATTGAGTACATAAGGCATTATACCGATAATAGGAAAAAGTGCAAAGGCATGAGCTCATAGCACCAAACAAGAAGAGTACAAAGTTAAAAGAAAAAATGGCAGAACTTTTCATTTTTAGATCATGTTCACAAGAGCGCGTTTCAAAAAAAATTGGTCGCTTATGTTCACTACAGAGCACGGTAGACTATTCCAATCGACTGAGGTTTTGGTAAAAAATGATTGTGTGCACGCGGCAATTTTAGAAAACGGGACCTTCACTTTGTGACAGGGATCCCTACGAGCAGATGTGAATGGCGGCGGGTGAACGAACAGTGATCGAAGATTGGCGTTGTGATATTATATTTTATGAACAAGTGAAATGGGAGTTTGCTTCCGGCGAATGGCAAGTAGCGGGATGTTAAGAAGAGTTTTCATTTCTTTTACGTTTACTACATGGTGATGGTTCGTTGACTGTATTGTAGCGTACTCTACGGAGATGGCGATAATGCACTGGTTCGATTGCGGCAATATATATTGATGCGGATCGCAAACTAGTTGAAAACGAATGTGCATGGGTTACAGAAGTAACTTTAGTGAAGATGGAGCGAGGATATTATTTCTTTTATGTATCCCAGAGTACCGTTACTTTTTATTATTATGTGTTGGATTTGATGTTTCTATGGCAAATCGCTAGTTATGTGGATGTCAAGGTAATGGTGTGCTGTGACAGATCTCGAGGATAAATTGTAGAGTATTGTAGCATCTATCAACTTTTTTATTCTTGCTGTTCACGACCCAATTTGAAGAAAGAATTGTGAAAATGCTCGAGCAAACAAAAAATGCAACAAAATTCAACCTAAATTAGAGCGTACTGGAACAGGGAAGTGATTAAAACGAGAATTGAAAGTGAAGCTTGAAGAAGGGCAATCCGTTTGCCACGCTGTGGCTGGTAGTTTGCACTCCGTCATCATTTTAAGAACTGCGCGTGGTTCTGTCAAAGTAGTGAAGGGGTATAATTCCCACTTCCCACTCGAAAGGCCAGGGTTAGAATCGCAGCTGTCGATGTCGAGATTTTATTTAAAGCGGAACATCTTATAGCTGTAGTGTTTTGAATTCAGTGATGTTCCGTGCAGGGAATTTTCCCTTCGGGTAATTTTCGCCTGCCGTTTTGAGCCAAAGGGAAGAAGTGAATCTTCGTGATATTACAGGGAATTACAGTAGGCTCAAGAACAGCAAGAGAGAAGGCAGGGAGGTTAACCTGGCACATGCCCGGTTTGCTAGCCTACGCTGGGGGAATGGTAAGGGCAGTATAAAGATGAGGGAGGAAAGACAAGAGAAAGAGACAAAAAAGGATTGTCAGTCAATGGGCTGACGCGCATGCCGTGGTGGGACTACAAAAAAGTTAACGGTGTTCATATAGGTCTGTAGTCATCAAAAAGCACAACACGGCTTTGACTGCCTTTCGAGCCAACGAAAGACAAGGACGGTGCTCCAGTAGCATCTGCATAGACAGTGGCCGATCGTCCGATTGTCGCAATGCGTCAGAAAGCTTCTGTCTTTGAGAGGCAAACCGAGGGCAACAGTATAGCAGATAGTCGATGCCCTCGACTTCGCTGCCGCAGACGTCGCATTCCGCATTGTCGGTCAATCAAGTGAAGGTTGTATATGCATTTGTGAAGGATACATATTGAAGGCCATCCGCAACCAAAGGCGACAAAGAAGCGGAGTTTCACGTCGACGACGTCCGGATGGAGGTCGAAGTTCTAATCGAGTGTTTATTATGTTGAGTCTCGTATGTCTTATGCATGCGGTGTTCCACTCCAACAGACAAAGGCTACGTGTCAGGTGACGAAGTTGCTTTGCAGTGTCTGTTCTTCACAAAGGAATCGGAATGGTGTGCTCTTCTTGGTGGGATGTGCGAGCCGCCTTGTCAGTGGAGTTATTGCCACTAATCCCACAATGAACAGATAGCCATTGAAAATTGACCTCATGGCCTGTTTCTGTGACGTGGTGAAGAAGCTTGACAACCTCGTATGTTGACTGTTCGTGGCAACCTCGTCGAAGGACTGAGTGCATGCTCTGTAGAGCCAGTTTCGAGCCGGAAAACACTGCCCATTTATTCGGTCTCTGGGATGTGATGTACTCCAGGGCGCCATGCAAAGCCCCAAGTTCAGCTGCCGTAGACGTAATGAAGAGTGACAGCTTGATTCACAGAGTGATTCCTCTTGCTGGAATCACCACCGCACCGCCAGAACCAGATGATGTGGATGAACCATCGGTGTATATGTGCACGTGGTTATTGTACATTTTGTGCAAGAGGTGCAAGCTCAATCGTTTTAGGGCTGACGAATCCGAGTTTGACTTTTTTCTGTAGACCTGGAATCGCAAGACGTACTTGCGGAAGTGTCAAGCACCACGGAAGATATAAAAATTTCTCCGCAGGTGTAAAACCTGACGTAAACGATGCACGGTGGCACAGACAATTGCACCAAATTTTGTGCGGGTCCTCTCAGGAATGGTTAAATTCTCCTATTACGACCAAAAATGAGGGGCCACATAGCGTCTTCATCGGCTGTAATCGGTTCTGGCCCATGCACAACTCAAGCATAGACCTTGAGACTGGTTTCTAATATTTACGCGGACCGATATCTATAGTTCACTATTGATGTTAGACTTGAAGCTCACAATGTGCAGTGTACTAACAGAACCTGAATCATTCAAGTGATGCCATGATTTCAAAATTTGACAGTACGTCTGGAATGTGTAAATATAGTATGTGTGTGTGTGGATGGAAGCGGAAGTTTGTACTGGTGTGCAGGAAAATATGTTGGGAATTTCGTCAACGTTCGCAGGAAAAAAACGTTTGCAGGGAAGCGTAGCTATCGCCTTGTGAGTAACATAATCCCGAAGTTACCGGTCGAAATGTCCCTTTTCTTTTTTCAAATGTACGCAGTGTAATGAACAAGTGAACTCACCTGTCCTCTCTTATCGACACGTGTATTGCTGATATAGTAGCACTCACTGAAACATGGCTTTCCCCAAGTGTTACAAACGATGAAATACTTGAATGCGACATGGCCTTCAACATGTATCGTTGTGATCGCAATAATAAACAGAAAGGAGGTGTTTTAGTCGCCGTTTCAGATCACTTGCACGCATACGTCGTACCTACCAGGTGTTCCTTAGAGCTTATTTGTGTGTGCGTACGCATCAACCAACGTAACATTATTTGTTTTTTGCTGCTGCTACCGCCCGCCTGTTTTTTCGTCCTCGTTTTGCACTGACCGATTTGCATGACACATTGTCATATGTTATTTTATTTATTTGCCCGATTCCCATACGCGCCTTTATTTTTGTTGGGTGATTTCAATTTTCCAAGCACAAAGCCATCTTCCACAGGTGCTCTCCAAAGCAACTTATCCCGTGAATCCTCAGAATTTGTAAACTTGTGTCATGACTTTCATCTTTCACAAGTTATCACCAAACCAACCCGAACAACTTCTACAAGCGCAAATATACTCGATCTCGTCTTAACCACTTTTCCCAATATGGTTCATGAACTATGCTTTTTACCCGGTTGAAGCGATCATTCTTTCGTATACTTTACCATTCACATTAAAGTTAAACATCCTGTTCGCCAACCTAAACTTATTAGAAATGACGACAGGGCAAATTTTGCTGTAAATAACCACGAACTTAGTGTGTTCCTGACGACTACAAGCTAAAATTTGAAGAAGGGTCTGTAGTGCCATCATCACCGTCATCATTTCTCAATCACCGCGCCGCGCCTCTCGCGCAGCTGATGCTAGCTCGAGCTGCGCGAGGATTAGAACGAGCTCACGCACCTGGCGCGTCGGACGTGGACAGCCACCGCGGCTCCGCTTCAGGCGTGGAATAAAGTGGCGAGATCAGCACGGCCCCTTCTGCCGCCTTCGACGCCGTCTTACGTCTCTCTTCTCTCGCCGCTACATTGGTGACCCGGAGAACACGCCCTTCGCCGAACGGCCCGCTGCCATGTCCCCGCAACTCTGCCCGCCAGTGCCGCCGTTCCAATCGACCTACCCCAAGGTATGGTTCATGCAGCTCGATGCCGTTCTTGCGCTGAATGGCGTCACGGACCAGCCGCTGATGCACGCCATTCTTCAAGACGCCCTTCCGGTAGAGTTGCGTCATCTCTCTGGCACTTTAACCTCCAGCCAGCAGCCTTACGATAACCTCTGCTCTGCGGTGCTTGCCAGCTATGGCCTCACCTACCACCCGCTGCCGTTTACCCGCGACTTTCAGGTTTTCCCTGCGTCGCAGCGTGCTGAACCCCCCGGCCCGAAGCTCTCATCTGACCGCAACCTAACTTCCCCGACAACGTCTCACTCCACCTTGGGTCCGGCCACTAGCGCAGTGAGTCTCCCACCCGGTCACAGATCCGACGAAGAGGGCAATGAGAAAGATGCCGCTACTACACCAAGCAAGACTGATGTTCTACTGCAGACAAGCTTTCAAGAAGAGTTGTCGGAAACTGAAACTCAGGTGGGCACGCCGCTGCCGGACAACGACCTCGAAATGAGTGTTCTGGCCAACGAGTTCCAGAGGGTCATTCTGGAAAAGAAGGCCGCCTCGGTCGAGCAGTGGCTACACCAGGGTTCTTCGGGGCTGCCCACGTCACCGCAGAAGTGGGACGCGGCCGACAGCGGTTACAGCGCCTACCACACGGGCGGATCGTCATCCGCTTCCCCGCCCACCCTCGAGCTCGGTGGGAGGTCCGGTTCCCTGCTTGCCTTAGCAGGTGCCCCGATGTCGACACCCGTCTATCCTTCCCTGCCTCCCATGACGAGGAGCCCCGCCACGGTGGTCTAGTGGCTAAGGTACTCGGCTGCTGACCCGCAGGTCGCGGGATCGAATCCCGGCTTTGGCGGCTGCATTTCCGATGGAGGCGGAAATGTTGTAGGCCCGTGTACTCAGATTTGGGTGCACGTTAAAGAACCCCAGGTGGTCAAAATTTCCGGAGCCCTCCACTACGGCGTCTCTCATAATCATATGTTGGTTTTGGGACGTTAAACCCCACAAATCAATCAATCAATCATCCCATGACGAGGACAGGCGCCACCGTAGGGTCCGCGGGACACGGTACGGGACCCACCGAGGACAAGTCAACTCAGATGCGAGACTCCGATATGCAGAGCCTGACGAGCTGCGAGTCCTGCCGGTGTCACCTAGACTTCGCCACGTCGCCGCGACGACTGCCCAAGACAGTGAGCGAGCCAGCCTGCGTCCGCCTTGGCTCTTCGGTTCCCGACTACGCCTCCCTCTACCCGACCATGTACACGAACAAGCAGAACCTGCAACATACCATGTGGTTGCAGCAACATTTGTTCCATGAAGCCCTGGCGCGACGTAACGGTCGCGTCGACCAAGAAGGACCAACTGGTCCCAGCCACCACTGGAGGTGGTGAACACGGCGGTGACGAAACGGACCTTAAGTCCCAGTGGAAGGTGAAGAAGAGGGCCGACGGGACGCGGTACATTACCAGGAGGCCTGCCAGGACGAAGCTGCTGAAGGAACGCGAGCAGAAGATCCCCGAAGAGCGGAGCGGTCTGACGACAGATGACGACAACCACTCGGAGTTGAAGATTGGAAAATACTGGACCAAGGAGGAGAGGAAGAGGCACCTCGAGAAGGCCCTTGACCATTTTCGCCTTGTCGTTGGTACTCGCTATCAACAAAAGTGCCCCTTCATCACGACCCTCGCCCGCTCCTTTCAACAGCGTGCCTGCGTAGCCACCCTCGTCCGCTGCGCCATTCCCAGTGTCGCCCGCCAGAGACCCGCTGCTTACCGATGGCCCATCAACGTTGACAACCTGGACTTTCCAAATGAACACTTTATGGATTGTCGTTCATGTATATAGCTTTTGTCACTATCTTTCTTTTTTTTTCATATGCCTTCAAATCGCGCAAAGCGCTAGGGGGGGGAGCCCTGTAGTGCCATCATCACCATCATCATTTCTCAATCACCGCGCCGCGCCTCTCGCGCAGCTGATGCTAGCTCGAGCTGCGCGAGGATTAGAACGAGCTCACGCACCTGGCGCGTCGGACGTGGACAGCCACCGCGACTCCGCTTCAGGCGTGGAATAAAGTGGCGAGATCAGCACGGCCCCGTCTGCTGCCTTCGACGCCGTCTCACGTCTCTCTTCTCTCGCCGCCACAGGTCTGTTGAATCAAACTGGAATATTTTTTAAATAAAGTTGCAAGTTTTGTTGACAGGTACATCCCACTTCGTGCTATTTCAGGTAAACAACGGTCCCCTTGGTTTAGTTCTTCGTTAAATCACTTGTTAAATAGGAAGAAGTGCCCATTTAAAAAAGCCAAACGGAGTAATGAATCAAGTCGATGGTGCGCTTATCGTGAATGTACTACGCAGTATAAGGAGGCAGTCGAGCAAGCCAAGGAAACGTTTAATAAAAACACACTTCTCTCGTTACCTGTAACGAACGCAAAAAACGTTTTGGAATATCGTAGGTGGTCATAAACAGAATACAATATCTTCAAGTGACAGTAATGGCGTACCAGTTCGAGTTCTGACTGTAGTTCTGTGCTCAATTGTGTATTTTCAAAATCCTTTTTATTACCAGCTGTGTCTTTTCCTTGTATTACTGAACATTACCTTCCCCGTTATGGACCCTGTTGTTATTAATTTTGATGTGTACAGAAGCTAATTCCTGGCCGGAACTTGACTTCATCTTGCAGAGTGGGGGGCATCACTCCCGAGTTTTTTTCAAAGAACGAATATTTAATAAATGCGAAGTATTTCTTAGAGAACTTCGGCAACATTGAGGGTATCTATCTATCTATCTATCTATCTATCTACCTATGTATGTATGTATGTATGTATGTATGTATGTATGTATGTATGTATGTATGTATGTATGTATGTATGTATGTATGTATGTATGTATGTATGTGCCTATCTATATATCTATCTATGTATCTATCTACCTATCTATCTATCTATCTAGCCGCCTACAACATTTAGCTTTTCTGGCCGTTTCGATAATGTTATCGATACCAAACTTGGTATGGCATAACATGACTGTATGAAATACATCATTGACCAGTCATAACCTGAAAATCATGATATGATTGTCATGAACGTCATGATTTACATTTCACGGTCCTGCACCTCTAGCGGTGGTTTTGTTCAAATGGCATGTTGCAAAACTGGTATGGTATAACATGATTGCATGGCGAATACAAGCGACAGACCCTAATATGAAAATCATGATATGCGAGTCACGTAACATGACTATATGCCAAGCTTGTGATGCGCTCATGGCTATTTAGCTAGCGTCAAGTATCCCAAATTTAGTATTATGGTACGTGAATGGATGACGAAGGTATTTGACTGGTGCAAACATGATAATCATGAGATGCGTATCATGTAACAACATGACTACATGCCACGCTAATGATGCACTGGCGGCCGTTTTGCTAGCTTCACTTATACCAAATTTGGTATTACGGGACGTGAATGAATGGCGAAGGTATGATACTGGTGCAAACATGATAAACATGAGATTCGTGTCATGTAGCAACATGACTACATGCTACCCTCGTGACTACATGCTATGCTCATGACTACATTCTATGCTCGGGCGTTTCGCTAGCCTAACATATAATATATTTGGTAGTACAGAACGTAAATGAATCACGAAGGTGACTGGTGCAGACCTGATAATCCTGAAACACGTGTCATGTAAGAACATGACAATATACCGCGCTCATAGCGTGCTCACCGTTGTTTCGCTAGCTCCACATATACTAAATTTGGTATCACGTAACGTGAATAGATGACGAAGGTAAAGGACACATCTAAACATGATAATCATGGTACGGAAGTCATGTACAGCATCATTTACGTTCACCTCGTAACTTTGTGCCGATTTTAAAATGAAATATCAACCTTTCTCATTCATGCTTCACATATCATCAATCCCCACTGTGCGTGGGATCTGTAAATTTTTCTTCAATGTTTTTGTCAAAACTGCTTTCCCAGTCCTTGGAATCTTGTTCCTTACCACGTGACTGGACGGTGGGCAAGGTGGTACCAGTATTTAAATTTTGTGATGCACAGTCCCCTTTGAATTACCGATCAATATCCCTCACCAGTGTACCTTGTAAGCTTTTAGAACACATAGTTTATTCTCATCTCGTGGCCTTTCTAGATACAAATTAAGTCTTCTTTCCAAATCAACAAGGTTTCCGTAAAGTTTTCAAGTAAAACACCAGTGGTTTTGTTTACACATCCCCTTTTCGCGGCATTGGACAGTGGACCTATCATTTATTGTATATTCTTGGACTTCTCTAAAGCTTTTGATCTTGTTTCTTATCAGTTGCTCTGTTTTAAGCTAAGTAAATTAAAGATTGACCGCAATACATTAGGATGGATCGAATACGCTCTTGAGGACCAAACTCAGTTTGTCACCGCCAAGAATAACAATTCACAAGTCTCCTGTCACTTCTGGTCTGCCACAGGGGTCAATTTTGGGCCCTCTTCTCTTTCTTGTTCACATCAATGACCTGCCTAATAATATTCTATCATCAATTGAATTGTGTTATCTATAAAAATGCTTGCACTAAGCTGACGCTCATATCATGCAACAAGATCTTAATGAAGTTTCTTCCTGCTGCACTAGATGAAACATGTGACAACACTAATAAATGCACGGTAATGCGAGGTTCTCGTTCTTCTAGTGCTATTGATGTTCCCGGATGCCTAATTAACCGTAGTGTCTTACAACGTGTTTCATGCCACACGTACCTTGGTGTAAAATATCCCTCTGATCTTTCATGGCACACTCATGTCACCTAGGTAATTAAAAAAATTGGCAGATCCCACGTACAGCGGGAATCGATGATATGCGATGCACGAATGAGGAAGGTTGATATGTCACTTTAAAATCAGAACAACCTTACGAAGTGGAGGTAAATTACGCCATGCATGACTTCGGTGTCATGACTATCATGTTTGGATGTATCGTTTACTTTCGTCGTCTATTCACGTCACGTGATATTAAATTTAGTATAAGTGGAGCTACTTCGTCATTCATTGACGTCACGTAACGCCAAACGTATCGTATGTGGAGGTAGCAAAATGGCCGTGAGCGCATCATAAAGAGCCCAATATACTACAACGTAACGCTGACGCGTGCGAACGCTGGCCACAGCGACGCTACGTTAGCAAAACGTGAGCACTCTATTTTCTGACGGTAGGCGCGACCGGTGTGATCAGCGTCCGTCGGTGCAGCCCGACGGCCACCGGCGCGAAATGCGACATGCTGCATTTCGCATTTCGCACTGATGCGTTACCCAGACAGCACTGCGTCTGCCTCTTTTCGTGACTGAGGGACGCCGGACGCGCTAAAATACGCATCCGTCAAAGCAACATATGGCAGAACCGGCGCCTGGCGTGGCAACGCCGGTGTGACGCCATGAAACGAATGCCGGCGCGCACGCGCACCGGGTCACGTCGAAATGCATTGGCGCCTTGACTGTGGAATATAGTCATGTTACCACATGACGCGCACACCATGATTATCATGTTTCGTCAATCATTGACGTCACGTAATACCAAATTTGGCATATATGAAGCTAGCGAAACGGCCACAAGCGCATTATGAGTGTGGCATGTAGAGATGTTTTTACATGACACGCCTGTCGTGATTATCAAGTTTGGATGTGTCATTCACTTATTTCGTCCATTCGCGTCACGTAATAACAAATTTGGTACATGTGATGCTAGCGAAACCACTGCAAGTGCATCATAAGCGTAGCATGTTGTCATGTTGTTACATGACACGCATTTCATGAATATTATGTTTTCACCAGTCGCATACCTTTATCATCCATTCGGGTACCGTAATTCCAATTCGGCATATGTGACACTAGAGAAACGGCTGCGAGCGCGTCATGAGCATGGCATGTAGTCATGGTATATGACACGCATGTCATGACTTTCATGTAGGGTCCGTCGCCTGTGTTCGCCATGCAGTCATGTCATACCATACCAGTTTTGCAAGGTACTCGGCTGCTAACCCGCAGGTCGTGGGAGCAAACCCCGGCTGCGGCGGGTGCATTCCCGATGGAGGCAGAAATGTTGTAGGCCCGTGTTCTCAAATTTGGGTGCACGTAAAGAACCCCAGGTGGTCAAAATTTCCGGAGCCCTCCGCTACGGTGTGTCTCATAATCATATGGTGGTTTTCGGATGTTAAACACCACATATCACTCAATCAATCAACCAATACCAGTTTTACAACGTTTCATATAAACAAAACCCCCGAAAGAGCAGCAGGACCATGAAATGTAAACCATGACATTCATAACATACATGTCATCATTCTCATGTTATTACTAGTCAAATATGCTCGTCATAAATTGATGTTATGCCATGCCAAGTTTGGACGGTTGGGTGGTTGGATGGGTGAATGGGCGGACGGACGGACGGACAGACGGGTGGGTGGGTGGGTAAGTGGGTGGGTGGGCGGACGGATGGGTGGGTGTGTGGATGGATGGGTGGATGGATGGGTGGACGGATGGACGGACGGATGAATGGATGGACGGATGGATGGATGGACGGATGGGTGCATGGATGGATAGGTGGGTGGACGAATGGATGGACGGATAAACTAATGGGCGGGTGTGTGGGTGGACGGATTGACGGACGGATGGACGGACGGACGGATGAACGGATGGATGGACGGACGGATGGATGGACGGATGTATGGACGGATGGATGGATGGATGGATGGATGGGTGGACCGAACTACTAACACAGTAGTTGAAACCTTAGAATTCGTCCAAAACCTGAGTGCACCTTTCATCCTTTCAGACTATGCACGCACATCTAGTGTATCATGTGTAAAAACAATTTTCGGTCTTCCACTTGTTTGTTCGGGCACGAAAGTGTCACGTCACGTTCTTTTTGAGAAAATTTTCCACAAACCCCAACAAAAACAAGCCGTTCTTTTCAAATCACACTACATGTCACAGATGCGACCATCCCCACAAAATACACATTCCTTTCTCACATACTAAGAAATTTCACGATTCCTTTGTTCCCACTACCTCGAACGAATGGAACCACCTACCCTCCTTTGTTGCCCAATTGACCGATGTTGCTGCTTTTAAGGCTGCTGTTGAATGAAATATTTACTCTTGGCAGGATTTTTCTTTGTTCACAATTATTTTTCTTAGTATTGTAAAGAAGAAAACGCATCGTTGGCCAGCAACATCGCCACCGCTTGGGTACTGGGTTCCGGGCTTCTCTCGCTCGCCTCGTACTGATCATCGCCGGCATCTGCTTGACCGTTGCTCTGTCCCGATTCTGTTTCCATCGTAAGGCCACCGTCGCAGCACACGCCAATAAACCCCTTTTCAATTGGTGGAGGGTGCTGACGTTCCCCATCGCCTGAACCTGGGTGCTGCCATTCGCCGTTGCCTAAACCTGGAACTGTGCAACCGAACGCTATATCACATCATGCCCACCATTAACGCGCAACCTGGCTCTTCCACTCCATCCTCCAGCAACCCCGGCGTTCTTTGCTTGCGAGAGCCGGAGGTCTTTAGCGGAGCTGACGAGACCGACGTGGAAGACTGGTTCACCAACTACGAGCTGGTGAGCGCAAACAACAAGTGGTATGACGCGAACAAGTTCACTAACGTCATCTTTTACCTCGCTGACGTAGCCTAAACGTGGTTAACAACCACAAAAACGACATTACGTCATGTTCCATCTTCAAAATGTCATTTGCTGACGTTTTTGGCCTATCCGCTGTCCGCAAGTCCAGAGTCGAACAACGCTTGCGGACTCGCGCGCAGAAGCCAACGGAATTGTTCACCAGTTACATCGAAGACATTATTGGTATTGGGAGGAACCGGTTTATTCAGCCAGGCTCGAGCTAACTCACGCTGGTGGTGATATTTTCAGATGAAGAAGATGTACAGGTGATGATGATATCAAAGAGAATAAAGAGCCATTCGCTTGTCGCGCTCACACTGATTCCCCCGCGCGGTGAAAGCGGCCGCCTGGTCGCTTGACAGTATTATGAAATGCGTCGCGCATAAGGCTTTAAACGAGATACGTGCACTATCTCTGTTCCTCGGCAACGATGATCAGGACTAGCGCTAAGAGGAGAAACGCGGTAATTGACAGGAGACGTCTGTTCGACCACCGTGTACGGCCCAATGAAGCGACCGATGAATTTGTCGCATAGGCCGGGGACGCGTAGTGGGGTCCATAGAAGAACTTCGTCACCAGGGGAAAAACTCACAACACGGCGAGACGAGTCGTAGCGAGATTTTCGAGTGTCTTGAGAGAGGCCGGTGTTAACACGGGCCTGGTGACGGCAGTGCGCGAGACGAGATAGGAATTCTTCAGAGATTGATTGATTGATTTGTAGGGTTTAACGTCCCAAAACCACCATTTGAATATGAGAGACGCCGTAGTGGAGGGCTCCGGAAATTTTGACCAAATTCTTCAGAGAAAGGAGCCGTCGAGGGTGCAGGGGCCGAAAGGAAAGAGACATCCAGAGCGAAACTCGGCGAGCGACCATGGACGAGAAAAAATGGAGAAAAGCCGGTAGTGCGTTGAGCAGCCGTATTATAGGCGAAAGTCACGAAGGGTAGAATTGCATCCCAGTTCGTGTGGTTGGGGTGAATATACATGGCGATCATGTCCGATAGGGTCCGATGAAACCGTTCAGTCAATCCGTTGGTCGGCGGGTGGTAGCTAGAAGTGGTCTTGTGAACAGTGTTCAAGGCACGCAAAACTTGCTCGACAATGGAAGATAGGAAGACTTTGCCACGATCACTGAGGAGAATGAGTGGAGCTCCAGGACGCAAAAAGATGTGGCGAAGAAAGAAATCAGCGATCTCAGTGGCAGTCCCAGATGGTATAGAAGCTGTTTCTGCGTAGCGGGTAAGGTGGTCGACTACCGTGACAATCCAGCGATTCCCATTGGATGATATAGGAAGAGGGCCATACAAGTCGATTCCAACGACTTCAAAAGGCGAGGCGGGACAAGGAAGAGGTTGCATTAAGCCAGCCGGAGCAGTTGTCGGTCGTTTTCGCCGTTGGCAATGGACACAGGAGGCGACGTACTTAGTGACGGCTGAAGAGAGGCCAGGCCAAAAACAACGACTTCGTATTTTGTCGTAAGTCTTGTGATAGCCTAGATGCGCGGCGGTTGGATCATCATGAAAGGCTTCCAGAACTTCACGTTGCAGAAAACGTGGATGACGGGTACTTGTTGCCATCGATGTGGTAAATGTAGCGACATAAAGCATCATGGACAAGCTTAAATTGTTTAAGTTGTCGACGGAGTCTGGCGTTTGGAGGAGTAGTAGAGCCGGTCAAGCGGTCAACAATGGTACGGCAGTATGGGTTGACACGTTGTTGTGAAACAAGGACGGATAGGGTGGCAGGTGATGAACTTAGCGCTGCGATTGGAGAGGTGCTGTCGTTTTGGAGTATCGATGGTGAGTGGCTTCCGCTGGGCAAAGGACAGCGCGATAGAGCTTCAGCATCTTGATGCTTCTTCCCAGATCTGTAGGTGACATCGAAATCATACTCCTACAAGCGAAGCGCCCAGTGACCTAGGCGACCCGATAAGTTTTTCAGCGATGAAAGCCAGCATAGGGCGTTATGGTCGGTCACGACGGTAAAATGACGGCCGTGAAGATATGATCGGAATCTTTGCACTGCCCAAACAACAGCAAGGAACTCCTGCTCGGTGATAGTGTAGTTCTTTTCTGGAGTGGTAAGAGCACGACTTGCGTAAGCAACGACGCGTTCGCGTGAGTTTTTGTCACGCTGCAAGAGTACCGCACCAAGATCATGACTACTTGCGTCGGTGTGAAGGATGGCGGGTGCGGTGGAATCGAAGTGGCACAGTACCGGATCCGACGTGAGGGCTTGCTTCAATGCCGTGAAAGCGCTTTCGCGATCTTCGGACCAAATGAAGGGGACGTTCTTTGCGAGGAGTTGATGGAGCGGAAACGCAAGTTCCGCGAAACCACGTATGAAGCGCCGGAAATAAGAAGATAACCCAAGAAAGCTGCACAGGTCCTTTTGACGTAGTGGACGAGGAAAATTGAGGACAGAGGCAGGCTTCTCGGGGTCAGGCCGAATTTCTTCTTTGCTGACGAGGTGGCCGAGAACCTTGATTGTCTTGCTAGCAAAGGTGCATTTCTTGGTGTTAAGCTGTAGACCGGCTTTTGCAAGGCATGTGAGGGCTTCTTCAAGACGTTGTAGATGCTGCGAGAACGTGGATGAAAACACTACTATGTCGTCGGGATAGCACAGACATGTTTTTTTCATTTCAAACCACGCAATAGGCCGTCTATCATGCGTTCGAAGGTGGCGGGCGCAATACATAGTCCAAAAGGCATCACATTGAACTCGTACAACCCATCTGGCGTTGAAAAGGTGGTCTTCTCTTTATCAGACTCCGACATTGGTATCTGCCAGTAGCCTGACCTATGGTCGAGGCTAGAAAAATACTCTGTGCCCTGTAATGAATCCAGTGCATCGTCGATACGAGGGAGGGGATAAACATCCTTGCGCGTTATTTTGTTTAGCGCACGGTAATCGGCGCAGAAACGCACTGTCCCATCTTTCTTTTGAACGAGAACAACTGGGGATGACCAGGGACTCGAGGAAGGACGTATGATGTTCCGTTGTAGCAGGTCTGAGACGTTTTCCTCGATGATCTTGCGTTCTGCCTGAGACACGCGATATGGACGCCGATGTACAATACGAGAGCCGTCAGTCTGGATGGTCTGAGTAGCGGGGGTACTCATGCTGAGGGCGGGCGAGTTCACGTCAAATAGAGAACGGTGTCTATTTAACAGGGCGAGCAAATCTTCAGTTTGATCAGGTGTTAAGTCATTGCTTATTCTTGCGGACACAGGTGTGGCAGAGGCATTGCATGGCAGCGATTGTGACTTCGGAACATCGTTGTGGTTGTTGTTCGGAAGAGTAACAATCGCAACAGGCTCACTGTCGACCGCGCAAGATACTGTTGAGCCACAGGGGAGCAGTACACACTCGGGCGTTCGAATTATGGCGGTCAGGTACGTAGACCCATCGAAGAAGCGAATAAGCCCTGGTGTGATCACAATGCCCCTACGTAGGGTATGACCGTAAGGGAGAATTAGTACGTCCCCATCCACAAAGTCGGTGCAATTAACACTTATAATTTCTTCGATTGATGGCCGAAGTACATAATCTGACTTGGTGACAAGACAGATGCGTCCATCGTGTTCAAGCGGAGAAGAGTCAGTGGCATTTAGATGCAGGAGCCGATGATGACATGATGTGAAAGCGGACGCAGAAGACAAGAAATTCCACCCAAGAATGAGAGCGTGGGTGCACTCACGAAATACCGCGAAAACAATGTGATGACGAATGCCTTCTATGCAGACACGAACGGTACACTGTGCAAGTGCACGAATGAGAGCGTTGGTCGCCGCACGTAAAGGTGGGCCGCCATAAGGTGTGGTGACTTTTCGAAGGCGGGAACACAAATCAGCACGAATAATCGAAATGGCAGCGCCAGTGTCTACAAGAGCCTCAACACGTACACCTTCTACAATCACTACTATCAAATTCGATGGCCGGTCTGGAGGAATTGTTAGCTGTCCAAGAGATGCAGTTTCCCCTCCTAAAACTGCATTGGGGAGTTTTCCGCGTGGGCGTTCGTGAAATGGGAGGCGGGCCGTAGAGGCGACACTGAACGGCGACTTGGCGGAGGCGACCTGCGGCGAGACGTACGGGAATTCCCAGGAATTTCCGTATGGTGAGTAGGTGACGGTGAACGGTAACAGGATGATCGGGAGGGTGGTCGTAGGTAGTTCGGACGGAAGCTTCGATGTTCTTCGGGAGCGTAGCCGCGTTGCTCGTCTTGTTGGCGCCTTCGACAAAACCGAGCGATATGTCCTCGATAGCCGCAGTAGTAACAGATTGGTCGAGGTGGGCGCTGAGGTGCGTAGTAAGGTGGTGCACGCGCTGGCGGTGATAACGAAGACACAGGCGTATGGTCTGCTGTTGTAGGCACAGCAACGGTGGGCGCGGCAGAGAGCGCGGCAACTTCGGCGTACGTGCGCGTCTGGTGCACGCAGGGACTGTTGGAACACGTCGCACGCGATGCGGAGGCGATCTCTTGTTTAATCAGGTCTCGCAAGCTATCTCTTTCAGAAGGGAAAGTAACTTCCGCAGCACAGGAAGAGCAGCTCCCGTGCAGCTCTTCACGAACGACGTCGCGGATAAGCGCACGCAAGTCGAGGGGTGCAGGCAAACGAACGTCGGTGGCATCGTACCACAGGCGAAGAGACTGAAGCTCGTCAAGTCGCTGACAGATGATTATCACGTACTGGGTAGTGGCAGGATTTTGCGTGGCGAGGGCATTAAAGGCGATGGTGTTAATGCCTTTAATAATGTGGCATATTTGGTCGTTCTGAGACATGCTGGTGTTAACGTGCTTGCACAGTGCAAGGACATCCTCAATATAAGAGGTGTAAGATTCACCCGGCAGCTGCGTACGTTCAGCGAGTTTCTTCTTTGCTGCCTCAGTGCGAAGTGCAGGGGCACCAAATATCTCAAGAATTTGCTGCTCGAAAGTGTCCCAGTCGGGAAGATCCGGGTGGTGGTTCCAGAACCAAGTTTTCGCAACATCGGACAAGTAAAATGGGACGGTGCGCAACTTGTGTGGATTGTCCCACCTGTTCAAATCGCTGACGAGGCCGTAGTTCTTGATGCAGTCTTGGACATCATCGCCTCGGAGACCGGAAAACACAGGTGGATCAAGCAGGCGAGTGTTGTTGGGCGGATTGGGGGGCGGTGGCTGCAGCAGGACGGCGACGTTTGATGGGCCAGGGTTTTCTTGGGCCGCCATGGCAGGGGGTTGTATGCGACGACCCAAGCGGAGCTCCAGCGAGAACGGGCGAGAGGACTTGAGGGAACGAAAAGCACAGTCCACCACTTGTGAGGCACCGGTTTATTCAGCCAGGCTCGAGCTGAATCACGCTGGTGATGATATTTTCAGATGAAGAAGATGTACAGGTGATGATGATATCAAAGAGAATAAAGAGTCATTCGCTTGTCGCGCTCACAGTATTTGCAACCGTGTGAACACCGCCATACGAGAGTCGGAGATGATTCAGCACAACCTCAAAGGGATAACTGACAGTGCATTTCACATGCCCCTAGCCCGTAATCCTGCCTGCGTTGCGAAACTTGTGACTTTGTGTCAAAATTTTCAGGAGTTGAGGAAGATCTGCCTGACTCGGCCATTTTCCTCACACGCCGACTCACTCTCCAGTCTTTCTTCTGTTCCCGATCACTCACCAACTCTGCAAGATATTAAAGACTTTGTGCGTGAAGAAGTAGCTCGGCAACTGTCGTTGATTCCCTTCACGCAGCAGCCGCCATCCTCTCGTCTGCCCTCACCACTCCGCAATGCTATTGCCCAAGAGGAAGCTCAAGCTGTTCCCGTCCCTGCCCACCAGCAGCCTGTGGCCATGCCTGTTCCCCATGCGTCGGCTATGCAGCCCGTGGCAGCGCCTCTTACGTATGTCCAGGTGGTACGCAGCAGACCCCGCCAGCAGCATTTACCACCCATGTTTTCAGTTGCTCCCCACACCGCCCCTCTTTCGACACCTTGGGCCGCACAGGGAGTAAGCAATTTCTGGCGCACTCCTGACAATCGACCGGTCTGCAACGCCTGCGGTACTCTAGGACACGTGTCATCATAGTGTCACCGTTGCTTGCAACCACTCCACGACACTACTCAGCCGTTATCTTATGACCCACAGCCCATGCACCTATCTGCTCCCTATCCCTCCCCACAGTATGGCTACAGTAACCTTTCCGAGTCTCAGTCACGCCAGTCCCCGTCTCAGACTCACTCTCCCCGCCCCCCGTCTCCTTGCAGGCGATCACTGTCCTCAATGCGCCCCCGACCCGCTTCTCCAACCGGGAAAACTGAACGCGGCAGTTCCAGAGGCAAGAACTGAGCCTTCGTCGAAATGCTCAAGTCCTCGCACTTCACCTACTAACGTCGTCGCCATATCTGTTGATGGTGTTTCTACCTTTGCCCTCGTCGACACAGGTGCGGCAGTTTCTGTTATAGCCACCCAGCTCTGCCGCTCTCTACGCAAAGTACCACGCTACTCTGGACTATCGCTTCGTACGGCTAGCACACAACCAGTTCGACCTCTTGGCACCTATGGGGCCCGCATATTCATTCAAAGCTTTATGTACTTTGCCGAGTTCATTGTCCTTTAAGTGTGCTCGCATGACGTTATCCTGGGGTGGGACTTTCTGTCACATCATCATGCCGTCATCGACTGCGCAAGCGCTGAAGTTCAATTTTCGCACCTGTGTGATGAACCTTTGCACGAAACTCTTGAGTGGTCGCCAGAACTCGTCGTGCGTGAGGACACTGAAATTCCACCAGCCTCTCTTGCCATTGTCCCTGTTTGCTGCGACGACCATAACGATGCTACGGTAATGTTTACACCTTCAGACATTTTCATGAGCCGCTGAGTCGTTTCCTTGCCTTTCGCTACACTTGACGTCACTGCTGGCCGAAGCAATATTTTCGTCCACAACCCCCTTTTTGCACCGCTTACGCTACTTGCCGACGAATGTCTCGGTCGAGTAGAGTACCTTGATTCTTCTTTATTCCTTAACATGCCAGACGAGTCGTGCAGTAGCGCCTCGACTGAACTTCATGCCCTTTCCCCACTGGAATGCCCGTCGAGTGACATATTCTCGAGTTCCATCGCCGACACCTTAAGTGCTCAAGAACGCGCCGAGCTTCTTAATCTCCTCCAGCACTTCGCGAATTCATTCGACTTTTCTCAGCCACGATTGGGTCACACTTCCACAGTGCATCACTACATTAACACCGGTTCGCACCAGCCATTGCGTCGAAGACCGTACCGTGTCTCTGCTGCATAACGTCACGTCATGAACGACCAGGTTGAAGAGATGCTACGCCGTCGCGTTATTCAACCATCTCACAGTCCTTGGGCATCTTCTGTCGTTCTAGTTCGAAAAAAAGATGGATCGATTCGCTTTTGCATCGACTACCGGCGATTAAACAAGGTGACGCGGAAAGACGTCTATTCATTACCGCACATCGACGACGCCCTTGACAGCCACGAAAGAGCCAAATTCTTCTCCATAGACTTACGATCTGGATACTGGCAGGTTTCTATGGCAAAAGCTGATCGCCAGAAAACTGCGTTCATTACACTAGATTGCCTGTACGAATTTAACGCAATACCTTTTGGGCTTGTAAAGCTCCTGCCACGTTTGAAAGAGTCATGGACAACACGCTGCGTGGACTGAAGAGGTCTGTGTGTTTATGCTACCTCGACGACATTGTCGTTTTCTCTCCCGATTTTCCCACACATCTGCTTCAGCTCCAACTGGTTCTGACGTGCTTAACCAACGCTGGGCTCCAACTGAACCTTAAAAAGTGCCGCTTCACCGCGCGAGAGCTGTCCACCTTAGGGCACATCGTTTCCAAGCATGGTGATCTACCCGACCTTGAAAAACGGCGAGCACTCGCTGAGTTCCCGAAACCTACTACACTGGAAGAATGACGCAGTTTCGTCGGACTATGCTCGTACTTCCGGCGCTTCGTCCGAAATTTTGCGTCGATAATGTCACCGCTGACCAATCTCCTATGCGGTGACGCAGACCTTTCATTCTGGTCTCTTGACTGCGACGTCGCATTTGCCACGCTCCGTAGTCTGCTAACATTTCCTCCCATTCTTCGGCATTTCGACCACAGCTGCAACAGAAGTTCACACAGACGTTAGCGGGGTTGGTCTTGGCGCTGTCCTCGCTTAACGCAAGCCGGGCTGCTCCGAATACGTCGTCGCTTATGCGAGTCGCACGATTACTAAAGCTGAGGCCAATTACAGCGTCACTGAAAAGGTGTGCTTAGCGCTAGTGTGGGCGCTTCGCAAGTTCCACCCTTATTTGTACGGTCGCCCATTCGACCTGGTAATGGACCACCATGCACTTTGTTGACTCGCCACATTGAAAGATCCTTCTGGCCGCCTAGCTCGCTGGGCCCTGCAAATCCAGGAGTACGACATTCGCGTCATTTATCGCAGCGGACGCAAGCATTCTGACGCCGATGCTCTGTCCCATTCGCCTTTACCTCCCGACTGGGCCTGCGGAACCACTGGTACCAACTCCGTCGCATCTCTCGACCTCGACTCTTTTGCCAGTGAACAACACAAAAACCCGTGGATCGCTTCCCTTTTTGGCTGTCTCTCTGGATCGCCAACCACTGCAGTATCATGATCTCTCCGACGTCATGCTGCTCATTTCGCCATTCGTGATCGGCTGCTACAACAACGCAACTACGCCCCTGAAGGTCGTAAGTGGCCCCGCCACTTGCGATCGCAAATATGCACCTCCTTTCACGACGATTCCCAATGTGTCCATGTCGGAGTTTTCAAAACTTACGAACGCATTCGCCATCGCTTCTACTAGCACGGAATGTATAATTTTGTTCGAAAGTTCATTATGGGCTGCCCTGAGTGTCAACGCCGCAAATCACTGCCTTTCCACTCGTCCGGTGCTCTTCAGCCGCTTTCGTGCCCTGCCAAACCTTTTGATCGGATCGGAATTGATCTCTATGGCCCTCTACCAACTACATCAGATGAAAATCGGTGGATCATAGTCGCCGTGGACCGTTTAACACGCTACGCTGATACCGCCGCCCTTCCAAGTGCCACTGTGCGGGACGTAGCGTCCTTCGTCCTCCATCGATTCATACTATGGACATGGTGTACCTCGAGAACTACTAAGTGAATGAGGTCGAGCCTTCCTATCAGAAGTCGTCACGGCTCTGCTTTAGAATGCCATATTGCTCATCACAAGACGACGGCATTATACCCGCAGACTAACGGGCTCACGGAGAAATTTAACCGTACCCTCGGCGATATGCTCGCCATGTATGTGACATCTGATCATACTAACTGGGATCGCATTCTTCCCTTCATCACGTTCGCATACAACACCGCGGCACAGTCACCACTAGCTTTTCATCCTTCTTTCTTTATTATGAACGGGAACCATCCCACACCATCGACACTCTCCTTCCATACTGTCCTGACGCCTCCAAATGCCCATCTGTGTCCGAAGCTGCCCGAAAAGCAGAAGAGTGCCGTGAACTCGCACGCACATTTACGTCACAATAACAGCAGTGCCAAAAAGGAAAAAACGCCGACTCTTCACAAAGCCACAGCTATTCCCTGGGATCACTTGTATGGCTGGCTGTTCCTTACCGAACCCCCGGCCTTTCCTCAAAACTCGTCCTGAAGTACGAAGGCCCTGATCACGTCGTGGAGCAAACCTCGCTGGTGAATTTTCTCATTGAGCCACTTTCCCCATCTCACGACATGTGCCGGCGTGGACGTGACATCGTCCACGCCGCCCGCTTTAAGCCATAATATAGCCTTATGCCTCCAGACTCTTTGGTCGCCAGGGTGGCTCTTTTTCGGCGGGGGGAAATTGTAAAGAAGAAAACGCATCGTTGGCCAGCAACATCGCCACCGCTTGGGTACTGGGTTCTAGGCTTCTCTCGCTCACCTCGTGCTGATCGCCGCCTGCATCTGCTTGACCGTTGCTCTGTTCCGATCGTGTTTCCATCGTAGGGCCACCGTCACAGCACACGCCAATAAACACCTTTTCAGTATGTATACCCTTACCCACTCCCTTCTGTGACGCTTTTGGCCCTGCGGGTACTGAAATAGAGAGTTTTCATGTCTCTGAATGGGAATGCTTCGGCTTAGTATGGAACAACACTGTTCTTTTTCGAAGTTATAGCTTCAGTTGGCATATATTGTAAGACAAAGTGCCTTGAAATGTGAGATAGAATGGAAGCAATTTGAGAAAGAGCGTAATTATTTGTAGCTTCTATGCACGGCATCCAACATGAAGCATGGCTCCAAGAACTTCTCGAACAGAAGAAATCTGAGAGGGCACACTTTGTACACGTTTCTTCCACGCTTTTTGTGATGCTAAACTGTTTCTACGCTGATTTTAAGTGCTGAGAGCTTCGAGTTAAACCGCAGACGGTCACTGACATGACACGAGCCCATCAGCGTTCGCGTAGGTCTTCCGTCACTCTAGGCTATTCTCGCTGGCGGCGTTATTCGCTCTTTGTACGTGCTCGGGGTCCTCGGCTGTCTACAGTATTGGCACTTGCCAGTGAAGCGATCCAAATGTGTCCTGGTTCACAGGGATATGCAAGCAAGTGCCCCCAATGGGGTCCCAGAATAAGTACTCAACCCGCTACGGAGCCTCTAAAAGGCTGCAGGCTGCACCTCTTTTGTTTGTTTTTTTCAATAAACGTTTTCACTCACTCACTCGGCTCTCCTCCGTTGCTTCTCAGCCATCTGCGGGGCTCACTGTAGCCCCGTTCATTTTCGGTCAACCAAATCTGCCGCGCTGTTGCAATAGTTGCGGTGCTCAGCTGCTTACCCCAAGGTCACGGGTCTAATTCTGGTCGCGGCTGTCGCACTTCAGCGGAGGTGAAATCCTATAGGCCAGTGCACTATGCGATCTCAGCCGCACGGAAAGGAACACCAGACGGTCAAAGTTTCCGCGGAGACCTCCACTACAGCGTGCTTCATAATTATATCGTGGTTTCATAATGTTTGGGAAATAACCCCAGACATCATTTTTAGTGCATCAGTATATTGAGTAAATTGACATAGCAAATCACTCCTTGTTGTTAAGTAGTTTCACTGTTAAAAGTCATGAAGCATCGGACGAAACCACTGTTTCCACAAGCGGAGTTGCCACCTGAATTTCAGCCTTAAGAAAGAAAAGTCCGCTCGTGGAAACGTCGCTACCGGTGACTCAAAGTTCGCACGGTTTTTTTTTTACTTCTTCGTTATTACGGTACATATTTCGCCATTTGCTTGCACCTTGTTTTTCGACTTTTGAAGAGATAGGGGCGTTGGCCTGCTTATTCTCTCGTACGAAATCAATATTGCAAAAATCGGCAATGAACCTCTTTATCAGTATTTGGGCGTCTATATTTCTGACAATTTCAAGTGCACTAAACACATTTATATAACCGTAATGAAGGCAGGTGAGAGGCTATATTTATGCGCAGAATTTTTAAGCAAGATTCACAGATCAAGAAATAAACCCTTTATCTTATGCATGTGAGACCTCTACTTCATTATGATTGAGTAATGTGGGATCCTCGACAGCAATACTCGATCAACAGACTGCCCTGCCGTGGTGGTCTTGTGGCTAAGGTACTCGGCTGCTGACCCGCAGGGCGCGGGTTCGAATCCCGGCTGCGGCGGCTGCATTTCCGATGGAGGCTGAAATGTTGTAGGCCCGTGTGCTCAGATTTGGGTGCACGTTAAAGAACCCCAGGTGGTCAAAATTTCCGGAGCCCTCCACTACGGCGTCTCTCATAATCATATCGTGGTTTTGGGACGTTAAACCCCACAAATCAATCAATCAATCAACAGACTGCAAAAAGTTCAAAATCAAGCAGCCAGATTTGTTAGCAACAACTATAGTTCTTTTGCAAGGATCAAAGAAATTAAACATTGAAATGGGAGTCATTTGTGGTAAGGAGGCAGAAACCGAGGTTCAAGTTTCTTCATAGTATTTATTACAATGGAAATGCTATCGACCCCCTTGATTATCTGTTCGCACCATCATACGCCCTAAAATAAGGGTTTAACGCCCTAAAATAAGGGTTTATTGTATTAAAGCGCTTGGGTGTTTCAAATCTATGACTATGACGTTGTTTATAATTCGTGTAGTTCACCCTTATTCGTGTGTTTTTTTTTTTCAAGTATCTTGTGTATTTTTGTTTTTCTTGTACTTATTGTATCAATTGCTAGCTATGTTGTAAAAAAACCCACGTGTATTTCCCCTACCTAATGCCTTAGGGCTATATAGATGAATTGTAAAAAAATAATGAAAATAAAAACCCCACAAAAATATTGTCACGAGCAAAACAAGCCAGGAGTTCACCTGAAACAGAGCAACGAAAATGTTCTCTTCTTCGCAGATCAAAACGAATATGAGCCACAACGGCTCGTTCATCAGTGGTGGCATTACCCCCTCTCCCAAGAAGCATCGTCTCAGTGCTGTACATGAAGGCAAAAAGAAAAAGGAAATGAGACGAAAATTATTATGCAAGCAAAATGAATGGCGGAATAACGTAGTTGGTTGTGGAGTCAAGAGTCAAATGAGAAAAAAGAAAAATAGGAAAGAATGTAAAGAAAAGACGAAACAAAAAAAAGACGCGAAGTTACCAATAAAGTCGGTCACTCACTAGTGATTCACAGCGCGGAAAGTATGGTTTGAGCCGTGAAACGTGAATGACTTCAGTTTGCGGGGTGAAACGAGAACGTCTCGAAGTGTCTTCCGGGACAACCTCGTAAGTGACGTCGCTGAGACGTCGTACGACCTTGTAAGAGCCGAAGTAGCGGCGAAGAAGCTTTTCTGAACGGCCACGCTGTAGGATAGGGGTCAACACCCAGACTTTCTCACCAGGCTTGAAAATAACTTCACGGTGACGAAGATTGTAGCGGCGCGCGTCTGTGGTTTGGTGATGTTGAATACGGTGACGAGCGAGTTGACGGGCCTCTTCTGCATACTGCGCGAATTTGGCGGCATCCGTGTGGTATATTCCTAAGTTGTCGGGCAGGAGCATGGCGTCGAGCATCGTCGTGACCTCGCGACATGGACTAAGCGAAAAGGTGTGAAACCGATACTTTCTTGAACAGCAGTGTTATACGCAAAAGTTATGTATGGAAGTATGACGTCTCAGTTCTTGTGATCGATGTTCACATACATTGACAGCATGTCTGCAATTGTCTTATTGAGGCGTTCAGTCAGCCCGTTTGCTTGCGGGTGGTAAGCCGTTGTTTTACGATGTTCCGTGCCACTTATTCGCGAGACTTCCTGCACCATCTCTGCGATGAAAGCTGTCCCACGATCAGTTATGACGACAGCTGGCGCATCGTGACGTAAGACGATGCTGTTAACGAAAACTTGGGTGATGTCTGCTGCGGTGGCTTTTGGAAGTTTCTTTGTTTCACAGTAGCGTGTTAAGTAGTCGGTAGTGACCGTAATCCACCAGTTTTCAGGCGAAGACGTGGGGAATGACCCCAGCAAGTCCATGCCAATCTGATGAAATGGTGCCTTTGTTGGGCCTATTGGTTGCAGTAGTTCCGCTGGTCGTAAAGGTGTAATCTTACGTCGCTGACAGTCGCGACATGTGCGAACGTAGTGCTACACAGTCTTTGCGAGACGTGGCCATTAGTAGGAGCACTGAATACGTTCCAGCGTGCGCGTATAGCCGAGGTGTCCGGACGATTGCTCATCATGACACGCACGTAAAATGTTACCACGAAGCGTAGTTGGCGATACATAGCAGATACATAGCTTGTGTAGGATGAAAGTTCTTCTTATAAAGCACTCCATCGCGGAAACAAAAGGAAGATAGCGAGCGTACAGAGCTTCGAGGAGAGTGGGAATTGCGTCCTTCCAGGTAGTCAATGAGCGGGATGAGCTCCGAGTCATGACGCTGTTGCTTAGCCGAGCGGGTTGCTGATACGGCAGAAAGAAAAGTATCGTCGTCTTCAAAATCAGTGTTGGCATTTTCGACCGGTGCAGGTGCACGCGAGAGGCAGTCGGCGTTGGTGTGTTTCCGCCCAGATTGTGGACGATGGTGACATTGAAATCTTGTAGCCGAAGGCTCCATCGTGCTAGACGACCTGAGGAATTTTTGAGATTTGCGAGCCAACAAAGGGAATGATGGTCACTAACTACCCTGAATGGGCGGCCATACAAGTATGGGTGGAACTTCGTTATGGCCCAGACAACAGCGAGGCATTCCTTCTCGGTTGCAGAATAGTTTTTTCTCCGCTGGGGATAACGTTCTGCTCGCATAAGCGATCACGCGCTCTACGCCATTATGCCACTGAACTAATACCGATCCTAGTCCAACGTTGCTGGCGTCAGTGTGTAATTCCGTATCGGTGCTTTAGTAAAAATGACCTAGTACAGGCGGAGCCTGGAGGAGGTTTCGGAGGGTGTCGAACGCATGGCACTGATCTGGACCCCAAACAAACGAGACAACGTCTTTTGTAGGCTTGTTGAGGGGTTCAGAAATCTTCGAAAAGTTTTTGACAGAGCGCCTGTAATACGCACAGAGTCCCAGAAATCGGCGTAGGTCGCGCTTATTTGTGGGCACGGGAAAGGCGGCAACGGCGCGGGTTTTTTCAGGATATGGGCGGATGTCGGCATGGCTCACAACGTGACCAAGTAACTTCAGTTCTTCGTATCCAAAATGACATTTCTCGGGTGTGAGAGAAAGCCACGCTGTTCTGATTGCCTGAAATACTGAATGAAGGCGTTGTACGTGTTGTTCAAACGTGTCTGCAAAGACCACGACGTCATCAAGGTAAACAAGACATGATTGCCATTCGTGTCCCGTGAAAACCATATCCATCATTCTTTAAAAAGTAGCTGGCGCTGAGCATAAACCGAAAGGGAACACTTTAAAGTCGTACAGGCCGTCGGGAGTAATATACGCCGTCTTTTCGCGGTCGCGCTCATCCACTGTGATTTGACAGTACCCACTACGCAAATCCATGGAGGAAAAATATTTAGCGTTGCGTATACGGTACAACGAGTCATCTATCCGGGGTAGAGCATAAACGTCTTTTTTTTTGGTCACCTTGTTCAGTTTCCGGTAATCAACGCAAAAATGCAACGTACCGTCCTTCTTTAATAGCACAACTGGCGAAGCCCAAGAACTGGTCGATGGCTGGATGACGATGGCTTGAAGCATCTGCTGGACTTGGACATGATAGCGTTTCGCTCTTTTTTGCGACACCCTGCGGGCATGTTGTGGGATGGGTCTCTCGGTGGGTTCCGTGATGATACGATGCTGAGCAAGTGGTTTCTGTTTACCTTTGACGTAATGGCAAAGCAGTCTTGAAGTGAGTTGAGTATGCGCAAAAAACTCTCATTGAGCTGAAGGTAGTCTCTCGTTTACGTCAAGAGTGCTCGCGAAGGCCTCGTCAGGGTGGCCATTCGATGAAAATGAAGCTAACGTGGACGAACCATCGGCATCGGCAAGTTCTTCACAGTATGCAATGGCAGTGTGTCTCGTTAGGTGGCGATATTCGTCGCTAAAGTTTGTGACCAGCAGGTGAACATGCCTGTTGCTAGGCTGAATAATTCCTCGGGCAACACAGATTTGTCATGAAATAAGGAGAGACAAATTGGCCTCTGAAATTACCACGTCAGACACGTCCTGTCCCAATTCTACTTTGACAAAGAGGCTGCTTCGAGGTGGGAGAGTCAGAGAATCGTCGGTAACACGGATCGCTTTTTTTCTGAATGGTGTGTTGTCAGTTGCAGCGCAAAAAGGATCCTCGAACGACACAACTAATTCACGGAGGTCAATGACGGCGCCGTATTCACGAAAGAAGTCCATTCCTAGAATGGCTGGCCGAGAGCACACGCGCAATACGAGGAAAGAGCCCGCAAATGTCGACGAACGTAGTCGAATGCGTGCCGTGCACATACCAGTAGGCGTCACCAGATGACCACCTGCCGTGCGCAACTGGGGTCTTTGCCACGGTGTGGTAACCTTCCTCAGTTCGGATGCCATTGTGGCGCTCATTACAGAATAGTCGGCACTGGTGTCGACGAGGGCGTTGACAGCATGATTGTCGACGAAGACGGCGATTTCGGCAGAAACGATTTTTCTTCTGTCACAGAACACTGCAAAACCAGAATGGTCCTCGTCCGGTCGTTGCGTCGAAGGAGGGTCTTTTACAGTTCGCCGCGACTTCACCCCCTGAAGTCGCCGTTTTTAGTTTCCCCTACGAGGACTTGGTGACGGGCTCCTGAAAGGAACGGAAGACGATGAGGGCAAACTGGGTGACGTAGACCGGCGAAACGATGGCGATCTCTACTGGTGGTGCTGAATAGTCGAAGGAGTTCGCTGGCCCGTGAGATAGGCTTCAATTTCGCGGGGGCGCTTACCGTAGCGCGGGCATCGAGCATCAGGATGGAAGCCGCGGGGACCTAGTTGCCGGTATTGACAGTTCCTATATACGTGACCCGCTTCGCCGCAGTGATAGCAAAGCGGTGGTGCGCCACGTGCTTGCCTTGCTACCACTTTGTCTTAAGGCAGATGGCAGATATGTGGGTGTGCTCGGAAACCTTGAGCCGAGAGGCGAGCTCGAAGCAGTGTCGTGGAATGGCTGCATAGCCTGGTACCTTGGCCGCATAGCAGTATCTGTAGCCGGTGGCGCAGGGGATCGCAATGCCGCTGCGTATGTCAGGACTGCGGCCTCGGAAATCGGTGGTGCGATTGGGGCCAGGGGTGTGACGGCCTACCGGACTTCTTGTCGGATTACATCCACGAGGGCTGACACAGGTGGATGGGATCCCACTGCCTGAATCTGTCGATATTCATCCCGAACAATACTTTGAATGAAGTCTGCGAGGGCCTGTCTCTCGCTGTCAGAGCCGATAGAGCATGCGGTGGCTGGGATCTGGCGTTCGTATTGTGACGACCGCTGCTGCAAAGTACGTTCCATCACAGTTGCCTCACTGATGGACTGGGAGACTGTCATCGGTGGACTGCGCGTGATCCCAGCGAAAAGCTGTTCTTTTACTCCGCGCATCAAATGCCGCACCTTCTTTTCCTCCGGCATGGTAGGGTACGCGCACTTGAAGAGCCGAAGCATGTCCTCGACAAAGATGAATACTTGTTCGTTCAGCCGCTGGTTTCCGCAGGATATGGCTTGTTCAGCCCTCTCCTTCCTCTTGGTGTTGCGATAAGCGTCACGGAGCTGTCGGCTAAACTCTTGCGAGGTTGCAAAGGAGCCTTCGTGGTTCTCGCACCACGTCATCGCAGAATCCTTCAAGTAGAGGTAAACTTGGCGCAGCTTGCGAACATCGTCCCATTCGTCGATACTGGCAACCCGATCACAGTGGTCGAGGCAGTCATCAACATCCTCGAAGATGTCTCCATGGAACGGCTTTGGTGTCTGTGGTGCATGAAAAACAGGCTCGAGAAGAGAACCATGGGCATCGCTGGTTTGGACCGCCTGGCTTGTCATCGGAGTTGCTATCTTTCTGAGTGTCGATGCCGAGGGACCAAATTCAGGGGGCAACCCACGCAAGCGGCGGCTGCTTCTTGCTCTGAGAGATGTAGCTGTCTCCAAGATGGCCGACACAGCCGAAGTACACGTCCTCAGCGTCTCCACCAGTAATGTCACGAGCAAAACAAGACCTACAGCCAGGAGTTCACCTGAACCAGAGCAACGAAAATGTTCTCTTCTTCTTCGCATTCAAAAACGAGTATGAGCCACAGCGGCTCGTTCATCAATGGTGGCAACATTGATGTCAAAATTTTCGGCAGATTCCCCGTACGTTAGGGATCGATGTTACACGAAGCATGCAGAGAGAAAGTGAGGTTGGTGTAATTTCTCAGTTGAGCGAAACCATATAAAATGACGCAAAAGATACGTATCGGTGGTGCACGCACAGACGTGTGCTGAACAGTCGCATATGTTTTACATTACCTGTTGTTTATCATTAAGTAACTATGCAAACAGTAAACAGTACCAACACCATAAGCGGTAAACTGACGCTCGCACTTGTGCTCGCGAGCACGGCCGCCGTTGACATTGCAACGTAAGTAAACTTCAGTGGATGGCGCCTAACTACAAGTGACGTGAACCTGATTAGATAGCTGTGTGTCAGGAGCACATATGTAATATTTATAAAATTAAATTCGCAGCACTGCAACAACTTGTGACGTTTCATCAACATTACGCCAGCAAAGGGTGTTTTTAAAAGCAGTTTCGAGACCTGGCATGGCTATGCGGTAAAATACTTGACTACCACGCCTATGCTTGTGTTCTATGCCTTTTGTGAACCTGAATATTGCTACTTGCATTCCTCGGGTGAACGCTGCCGGTGCCAGTTTTTTGTAACACTATCGCATTTAAATTAGGTATATTTGTTCTCACTGTTCATGAGTACATCTAAACTGTCAATCACCTGTGGCGCCAGCCAGCCTACTGAGTACCTTGGTATACGAGTATGTGCCACAAGTGATTTAAGGAAAGGGTTCAACGTCAATTTCACGTTATTCAAGCCAAGACCAGCCCGACATATTCTTCATACCCTCCTACGCTTCCATACTAATTTTGGTGTACTTTAATTTAAGGGGGTGATCATGAGAGCATCCAGACGTAGGCGAGCGGACAGGTGGGCTGGTGGGCGGATAGATGGGTGGGTGGGTGGGTGGGTGGGTGGGTAGAAACGTTTCGCGTGCCTAAAGCTCGCTAAGAATTGCTTTTCATTAAAGACTTTCCGAGTAGCACTTTACAGGAGATGGTTTCGGATTTGCATATCTTATACCAGCACGCGGTATTTTTTCCCGTAGGGAATGGGGGTTCGGCGATATCGTTGTTTACCAGACATACAAAAGGTGCGAACGCATTTTCTCTTTACAACATCCCTCTTATTTCATCCAATAGCTGTACTTTGCTCCCCGTCTGTTTCCTACCGTGTGTCTACGTGATAAGCAGGGTCGAGAAGAAGTGTACTGAACTGATACGAGCAGCACACTTCAAGTAGCGCCATTGTCGAAGGAGTGGAATGGCATGTCGAGTTCATTGGCGCATTTTCAAAACTGCGCTCACGAAGAAATAATTCGGATACAGAGGAGACAAAAAGGAAATGACAAAGACGCAACTATCTCTTTTATTACAACATAAATGATAAGAAACATGCACGTGAATTCCTGTCATCGGTAGGGTGCGACGTGCATGACTGTCTGTATGCAGTAAATGTGTATGAAGTCTTATCATAACCCGCCCGTCATTATATACTGTGGCTGCGAAGCAAAATTAGTGACGATCACAGGATGAGCCAAAAATATAGCGTTAATCATAAAAAATATGCGCATCTCAACGAAGTGAATAATGACAAGCGGGCGAAACTTTTGGTATCGTATTGGTGATTAACCGTACGTTATCCCAACGTCGACCCATATAATGTAAATTTGGTTACATATAGTATATGTAAAGATTAATATTTATTTCGCCTTCCAGTCGTCTTAAGCAATTCAAGGGGGATTTAGAAACTTGCTGGAGTGGAGGATAGGCCTCAAAAGTGAACTCAAGAAGCCGCCATCTTACAGGTCACGAAATGCCATTTTATATCGGCATTTGATGAGATAAAATTCCCCACGTGTGTTGTTGTGTGAGAGGTTTCCTTCAGAAGCCTCAATATCTAGGCGCCTTCAATAGAGGTCACCTCGCACTACTCTTCTTGATAGGTTAGTTGCCTTGGGAACAGCGATCTCTTACCTTATCGTTGCCTATGTGTATACGTTGAAGTATACTGTGATTTTTTTTTGCGAAAGCAATCAAATGGACACCTAGCTCATTTTTACCGTCACCGTCTGTCGCCGCTGTCATGCACCGTATATTTTCTGCCAGTAAAATATTTTCCGACTTGCGCAATCAAACCAGTGACCTCTCGCTCCGCATGAAGCGTGCGGCCTTGGCCACTGAGCCACGAAAGTGCACATCCTTCGATGTTCAATGTCAAGCTATATACGAGTACATGCGCCACTAACCGCTGGCGCGCTGATCTCGGGTGAGATACCAGCGTGTCTTAAGCCTTACCTGCAAGATTGCAGAAAGAGCGCACTCGGCGTAGCTCAGCGCCCCGCTCAGCACTACGCGCGCTCATATCCTACTCGTTATCTGCTACGCGGGGGCTAGACTACCGTGCGCGTGCGCACTCATCTCGCAATGGGACAGCATACAGCTTTCTATGCCTTCGACTTCCACCGGAATGATTGCGTGGTCGTTACCAGGTGCACAAAGGTCACTTCGCTCGCTGCATAGAGTCCCCGTTTGCGAAAACAGAACGCTCTTCAGTCACAGTGAAGTAACAACTATGGCACTTGTTAGTTCATGATCGTCTGTAGGTGAAAGTAGGTATCGTGCGTCGTTTTTTTTTTTTTTTGACTGGCACGCTAAGTGTCGAGTTGTGAATGTTTTTAGTTCGCTCTTGTCCTGTGTGTGTTGTTTTCGGGCGTCATTCGTGCGCAAGCAGCGCGCTGCACGCTTCGACCTGCGTGTCATTCTCCGCGTCACGCTCTAATTTTTTTCCATTGCATTCTTGGCTTCGCCCTTGCGGTGAAACTGTGACATTTCTGTGCCTTACATGTGTTTCCACTACTCAATGGTTCTATATCCTGATTACAACGACACGCCATGCTAGGTCCTAAGGATCTTCGCCCTTTGACACACAAAATGTTGAAGGACGGTTGAGCTTTGCCTCAAGAGTAGAACGCGAAAGCGTATTTCCGCCCCACCCGAATCGTCTTACCAATAGGTAGCCTCACGTCACTTTTCCGTTGGCATCCTAACAATGCCTGCTGCGAGTACAGCTGCGAAGTGCTTATTGCACCATAATTCTTCAGAGGCGGGTTATCCGCTGGTCATTAAGGGTAACTCACTGAATGCGTGAGGGGGAGGCAGAAAATTTGGGGAGCAGATGAGATTAAGGTGGCGGTACAAGGTATCAGCGGCAAGCAAAGGACTGGGTTCCCTGGCAGAACATGGACGAGGCCTTTGTCCTGCAGTGGCCCTATAGTCAGGCTGGTCGCAGTGATGATTCGTTTAGCCAATCAGTGAGGTACCCGTTCACGAAGTATCCGAAAGGCAACACGGGAACCTACGTCACTGCTCAGTTTGTTGTGGCTTTTGCTGCTGTTGATAATTAAGTACGCCGATCGCTTTGGAATGTGTGGGCCTTTAAACCCCCGAACACTTATGTAATCAACGTGTAATCCACAGTTTTACCATGCATATCCAACTAGCCCAACTTCCGATTCTGTTGCAATCCACGTGTCTTCACGCCAGGCGCAGTTCGACGTTTCTGCCGCGCAACATTACATGCCTTGAGGAAACTCCTCGCATTACAGGACATTCTTATATAGATATTTGGGGGGGGGGGGGGGGCAGTCCCGAGCAACGTCATAATTCTGGGACTATACCACAAAATCACACCCGTGATGGCGTACATATTATCAATCTTATGTGTATAAGGTTGATTTCGTGACTGCAAGTGAACGTAACATATAGAAAAAAATGTAAATGAAGGGAAGAAAAGGAATAGCTCTGTGGTAGAACACCTGCTTGTCAAGAAGCGCGGGTTGATATCCTACTCATGCGCAATGTTGCTCGGCAAAATCTGTATTTCCCTATTTATTTATTTTTTATTTATTTGATTTGAGTACATAGAAAACACGAAGACGGAGGAAAGAAGGAGGGAATAGACTGACATCTCGCACCTATAGGGATACAACGCCTGCCTGCTCCTTCGGGAAGGGCAAGCATAGAGGAAATAAGGGAAGTAAGAAGAAGAGAGAAGAGGAAAGTGAAAAAAGGGAACAAAACACGCACGCTAAAAAAATAGTCAAACGAAAAGTGTCTATAAACGTGACGCCAAGTCGGTTTTCGTTGAGAAAGTTAAAAGAGCTCTGTGAGCCTGGTCACGCCTAGAAGCACACCCTCCTGGGAACAAGCAATTGTCAACAAAAAAAAATCGCTCGGCATCGGTATCACGAGTAGTCTCTATTGGCTGTGATAATGATTACAGATTACATCATTTTCAGCGTCGAACCCAAACACTCGCGCCCTTGGCTTCGTACTGAGTGACGTCACCCATCCGTGGCGCCGTGCACGCGCGCATCGGCATCTATTGATACCTTTCAAAAGTGTAAGCCATGGACCACTCTAGAAGAGCGAAGAAAGTGGAAACGTGAGAGTGCTCGCATTCGCCGGTTGGTGGTGCAGGCTGTGCACAAGAACAGGCCCGGGAGGCCGAGCGCCGGCAGCAACTGCGCATCAATGATCCGGCAGCCTTCCAAGACCTGCTAAATGGTGAACGGGAATACAAGCTTCGGTAGCGACCGCATTCTCTAAACACGTCGCCGAGTTAGCTCGCGATGTAAAATGCTTGCCGGCACAACAGCGTCAACGAGATGATAGCGTGAGCGCGTTCACCGGGATGGATGCCCGCTTTTGGTCGGAGTTTCTTCAGTGGCACTTTGGCTTTGGTTGCGACTCACTTGACCGCCTGTGGTTCGAGAACAACAGCAGTCATTAACATAATGCGAAACACATTTAACAGATCATTACGCTCCTACATGACCACAATCATCTAAGGCATAATCTGCGGCATGTGAAATAGACCCTGTTGTAAACCCAAGCCAAACGTTTGTCTAACCTTAAGCACAAACATTCAATCAATATAAAGGTTTCAGCGCAGCGTTGGGTTGAACCCACTGCTAAACGACGGGACCACAAGGTTAAGCTTCAGCTGGTTAACAGTTTGTACAGAGTTGTCAGGCGGTGATTTTTTTTTCAGCATTTGTTCCTTTGCATCTCACTCGAATTTCCGCCAACGGACTGCGCTGACCTTTAGCCAACCACCGACGCGGACACAAAAATTTCTACGAAGCGAGATATTGAAAGCTGTCACGTTGAAGCTACCTTGATTGCTCAATAAGCAGTTCGAAGTCATTTGAATAGAACAGAAATAAAAAGTGTATAGAAGACGTAAGGAAATGTTTAATGATTGGTAATGCAATGTTCTAAATTATACCGATGCACGATTTTGACGAGCGTGGTTAATGTTCATCTTGACCGGCTTATAAACGTCCATTTAAAATGTCTATTCGGAATGTAACCTTCCCTGTATAACTTTTGTATTCATCTGGTCTCCAGAAAGTCTAGCGCAGGCTTGACGTCAGTGGCCGTAAAATGTTGCCGCGCGCGAGACTACACCCGTCGTACCACATGGGGGCCGGAGGTGTTCGGGCAGATCTATCAGGGTTGTTTGGCTTCATATTTCGTAAAAGGTCAACAACGCCTAATTCAAATCGTTACAATTCAACTTACTCTTTATTACATCACCTACTGTAATTGAGCAATCGCGAAAAACGAGGCTGTTGGTGGCGACGGCACCTTGAAGTTCCCGCACCATTCGCCGCGACGTCACATAATTTGACGATGCCTATACTGAGGCCCACGTAGTTCCTGAACGGTAAAAAATAATAAAAAACAAAGCGAAGTGTCTTCTTAGGGGGCAATAAGCTTGAAATTTATGTTTGAGAAAATTTTGTAGAGCGAATGACGCCAAAATACTGCATATGAGCTTTGTAATTCATGACGTCACAGGCCAAAGTATCGCGCGAAATTTAAAAATGACACCTTGAACTTTGTGGTTGAATAAACGACATTAGGTTTGTCAGTGTACGATTTATCAATCTAAAATGATTCATTTTTTTTTGTTTACAGTCTTTTAAAGTGCAACCGTCCTGGCAGAAGGTCGAACCCGAGATCTTGAGTATCGCAGCGTTGTGCCTCAGCCGCTAAGCTAAGTCATCGCATAACAGCGTATTGTTGGAACACTGTACATCGAGGTGCGCCTGCACACGATGGAGATGCCACGCAGCGATAAATACGACAGTAGAAAACGTGGCTGGACGACGTCAAACTATCCTTACAACATACAAGCTCTGAAAAATAAACTGTTTCTGGCAAAAACTCGCTGAAATTTTCCTTCTTAAGTGCCCAGTGCCATCATGCGGTCGACTTATGATTACTGCCTTGTGTCATCGAGGTGGCAAGCATATTTTTCGTACGAACAAGTCTGACGTGAGAGCTCTCCCTGTCGCAATTGTAGCGAAAGTTAACCAGAATGGACACTATTTTCCCGCAATAGCGTCAAAGAGCTAGTTTCGCATAAATTTTGGGGTCAGAGCAGGCTTCGGCGTCGTTGGTTCTGAGCGAGAAATCTGGTTTTACCGTGAGCGAGAACTTGAGATACGTGCCTTAAGACGAGCGAACAAATTCATTTAGGTCCTAAAGAACGGTACCAATCAGAAAACTGACAAAAGTATTTGGTTCGAGTGAGAATTGAACCCAGGACTTCTGTGCAGAAAGCAGGGGTGTTATTACAAAGATATTCCGGTGCCCGATATTCTTTCATAACAAAGAAAAAGAAAGAATATTGTATGAATCTCGTGCACTGCAAGCAGCGTCCTTAACGCATTTAACATTTCGTAGCAGAAGCGCGGAATAACGCCAGACTTCCAAAGATGTAATTTGCGCAAAGAGTGGTTGGTCTTAGGCGCTCACAAATTCAAATGCACACAGGCGTACCTAATTATTTTCAGCAACAGCATCGACATCGCGGGCAGCTGCACAGGTACGTGCGTTGCCTTACAGATTTTGAAGAACACGGTGCATTCTAAAGGAACTTTCTCAACCTTTCTGCACCCTCCTGTATAACTGTTTTGAGAATCCTGTGCATCGGTGTACCTACCATCAAAATTCAGTTTCGTTGTTGTACGATGTTCCACGCTGCTTGGCTAGTCATGCACATTTCACTAAGTGCAATGACTGGGCGACAAAGCCAGTGATAAAGCCGGGACAACCCGTTTCGGCTCTGGTAGTCATCTATGTCCTCACACTGTAAACCAATTCGCGCCCTGAAAAAGGTTTCAAGCAAGCAAAACACCCTTTCGTCCAGTTAACCAATATTTCCAAAAATTAGGGTCTAAGAGTGTTTTCTGTCCACAAAGAGCCTTGAAAGAGAGATTTTCTCACTAAAACACACTTTAAGAGCTGAGGGTGCTTTGGGCTCTCGAGGAACTCATGGCCAATACAATAGCGTGCCAGGTGATAATTGAGAATTAAAGATTACAAGGTTTTTGAATCTTCGGCGAGTAAATATTAAGAGATATCTCCCTTCTAGAGCAACCACAAGCATACCACGAATCAACGCCCATTCTCTTAAAGGGACACTAAAGCAAACAATGACTTGATTTGTATCAATAAACTGCATTCTGGTTATTATAAATTCACAAGTTTCACTGTCATAAAATCATTATTAGTGAAGGACGTAGGTCAAAGTTCCATTTTTAAATTTCGCGCTGAAATTCCACATGACGTAACATATTACACAATGTATTTTCTTGTTTCCGTGACAATGGCTCAAAGAAGTTTTTGGAAACTTCGTATGCTACCACTATGGCGCCCACAGATGGCAACGCACTACATTTTTTTTTTAGTACAATCTATGCAGGCAGAAGTTGACACGCCTCCAAAATTTACTTTGTTGGGGTCTTCCATGCGGGAATTTGATGGGACGTCTCCGCCGCATTTTCTTTTCGCGCGTATTCTTGCTTACCAACCGTCATGTTGCAGTAAGAGTGGTGTTCTCGAGATTTTGAAATTCTTCTTTCTTAACACGGGGAAAATCGTTTTGCGCTTTAGAGCCTCTTTAATATTTACTGCTTGTTCCTACGGAACAGGAATATCCGCACTGGCACAGAACAGCGTCTTAAGATGTGCTTATTTATACCAGATGGTCACCGTTAGGCTGTGTAGCGCGAGCATTCCGCTCCTGGGGTCTTTTACAATAGACGCTCTGTTTTGTATATGGTTTGACGCGTGCGTGCACCTTCTGTGTCAATTTCACCGACATGTAGTTTACTGTGCTGTATAATATGGCGTGAACATGTTTTTTATTCAGATTGAGGGCTACGTTAACTACCATCTTAAGACCAGATTGTGCGCGCAAGAATGAACGCATTCTTTATGCGACCCTTACTTTTTGAAGCACAGATTAAACATTAGGGTTCTGTAACATCCTTACAAGATGATCACTTTAAAGCAGTGATGCTGTGTTCTAATTCAAATCACATGGCGGAAAAGCCATCCGTAACGCATGCTTAACATCTCCTTATATATCATATCAATAAAAAAAAGTAACGCATGCTTTCTATATGATATTCTATTTGGATCGTATAAAAGACATTTTGAGACACTAAGTCAAGATAGTAACCCATTTGTACGTTACGATATTAGGCGAGACGCCAAGTAAAAGCAATGCCATGGCTTTCACACCACGAACATCTCCGGTTTCCGGTTCTCATTTATTCTACAGAACACACAGTGTCACGAACACTTACCCTTTCGCCAGAAATCCGGGGAACATTACGACATGATTGGTTCGCTCATTTATTACTCGGCAGCAAGGTCGCATTTAAGTATTCGACTTATTTCATCTTTGAAATTTAACGTTCACATTAACTTCTTAGAGGAAAACCACATACGGTGTCCGGGTCCTCTTAAAGGTGAGACACTACTTTCAAAAGCACACTCTTTTGACATTATGCTGTGCTTTTATTTTCAGTCATGTAGATTATTGTATAGCATCATGGGGCCTCATATATCATTGTCGTATAGCCCCTATGCAACACATCTAAAATGTTCACATTATCACTTTGGCTCCTTAAAACGCCCACATTACCTCCAGTATCACTCAGTTAAATCTGCTCACAATAAACAAGCTTAACTCCTACAATCACGGTATTCTCACTTATTGCATGCTCAATAATCAGAAATTACTTTGTCATTGGTCGAAACAGTCTTGATAACCCCAAAAAATCACTGCATTGCAAGCTGCTTGAAGATAATTTTGGGGCGAAGCATTCGGAGGTGATTATTGTGATTAAAGTTGAGATAGTGCTGAGACTTATTGTGGTTGTGATACTTATATATTTTTTATTCAAAGAGATAGCGCTGAAACCGATTGTGATATAGCGGTGATTTTTTCTTTATAGCTGATATGAGGTTCCGAGTTCCGGGTTACGTTTTGACTTCATAATCAGAGCTTCATTAGCTATCATCTGTGGTGTAGAATTTTTCGTCGGTATTGCCGCCTTGCATCCGCGTCAAGTTGTCTCAACTGCGCGTCAGCTTGGCGTTTTTCCCGCTTAGCCTTTGCTTCCTTAGCCCTAGTCTGTGGTGTAGAACTGTGTTGTCACCGTCACCGCTTTGCATCCGCTTCCTTCTCTTTTGTCTCCGCGGTAGCTTCCCGTCGACGGCGTCCCTGATACTCAGCACGTCGCGCTTTCCTGCGTTTGTCTTCGTCAATATGAGAGAAGAGAATGTGTGGTATGAAACGTTGTTATGTATATATATAGCGTTGACAGCAGCGCCATAAAATCTACAATTAACCACAGCGCCCTCTGTTGCTTATAAGTTGAAGGTTACATGCAAAACGGTTACGACCAACGCCCTCTGTTGCTTATAAGTTGAAGGTTACATGAAAAATGGTTCAGATATGTCAGACAGATGAAGACGTGTTACGGACAGACGCGAGACGGCGGACATCGTGAGGTCTTAAGGAGCTTCGCCCCTAATAATTTTAAGTTTTCTTCCAAAAATAACATTTTACTTGCAAAATCCCGAAGCAACTACGGAAAACTGTAAATTTTGCAAGCGTCAAACTATAGAATGATCTACCAGTTTTTTTTAAATCTTCACCTTGACAGTCTTCATACCAACTATCATTAAAAGCTTATTTGATTTCTTTGTAAATACCACTGATTCTTCATTTAAAGTGAACTTGAACTTTTTTATTTGTCTTTTCCTTTGTTGTTTGTAATCGCTATTTTTTCAGGGTATTTTTTTCTCGTTTGTGTTATATGCAAAAGAATCTTGTGCTCCAACGTGTACCTTTATCATTTCAAGCAATATGATAGTTTCTTATATATTTCTGTTCACGACCGTTGCATATTTATACTTGTTCTGTAATTGATAACGAGAGGTCCCGCTACAGTTCTTTAACTATAAGACCTCTTTCTGTATACTTTCTCCTGTTTTGTAATACCTTGAGAAATAAAACTTGAAGTTAAACTGCTTGCCGAAGTTTACCATCTCGTTAAACAAATTCATTATATTAGCAAGCACAATGCAATGCAATCACTACCAAAATTGTTCACATAAGCGCTGATATCTGCGCCCTGGTCTGTTACGGAGTCTCGATTGTCATGCCGCTTATAACAGGTGGAATACTTTGTTCATAGTCACCAGCACAAGTTAAAATTGCTACTAAACCAAAGCACAGATATTTTTTTTTCAAGTTCAGGCAGCCTACTCAGATGCGTAACCTCTGCCTGCCAAGGACGTCCCGAGCGTCCTCACAATTTTCATTTCATGAAACAACCCGAGAGCTTTACTACCACTACATGGTCCAAGTGATGTCGACAGGGTTCCTTCAGGTTTCTTAGTGATTACCGCTTTGCAAATTGCAGCACACTCGTTGCGGTGATGCTCTCTTTAAAAGTCTTAAGAACTGACTTCTCACACCTGAAGCAAGGAAACCGTGACGAGCACAAGAGCTCCTAAAGCATTCACAGATGGAGCGGCATTGTAGGGGGCTTTCGTGAACTCTGGAGTTTGAGCAGTAGCCGTGAAGTCTGTCTCTGTGGTGGCAGCTGGCGTGGACGTCGGCTCATGGGACAGCAAGGACGCGGCCATGGTCTCAGATGTAGCCGTCTCCTTAGTCGTGGTCTTAGTATACCTAGTAGTCGCCGGTGCGTCTGTAGGTGTTGTCGTTGTCGCTGGAGTCGTGGTAGACTCGGGCTCGGTGTCTTCGTCGAACCAATTCAGGTTGCTGGTAGCAGTCAGCACCAGCTTGACAAAGTTCAGGTTATCGGCTTCGGTATCGTTGTCGCACCTTTCCAACGCTCTGTCCACGCAGGCGGTGAAGTCTTCAACTAGTCTGTTCAAGAAAAGGAAAGGGCAACGATGTGCTTGAACATGGCCTCATAACTGCACACTATATCCTTACCACTGTGAAAAAAAATTGCAGAGGCAGCTTGGCTTTCCGAGTATATACGTGAAGTGAACTATAGAAAGACGGACGGACGGATGGACTACGAACGCACAGACCGACGCACAGATGAACCTTGAATCAACCAACCATGGATGGACGGATGCATGGACGAATGCACAAACACGAATGGATTGACGGATGGACTACGAGCGAACGAACCACAGATGGGTGGACGGACGGATGCATGGACGGACTGGCAAACGAGTGATAGATCACGTGAGTCAAGCGACGGTTCGCTAGTGACACGTTACTCCAGTAGCTCCAAGGAATTCTCCAGCACGCCAGCTGTACTGCGTGTGACGTCACTGCTCCTAGCGCTTGTGCAGAACAGCTCACGGTAAGCCACGCGAAATTTCATTTTCATTTCATTTATTTCGCCCTTAAAGGCCCGAAAGCGTTACATAAGGGTGGACAAGTAACAAGATAGGGTACAATGTTCAATAGAAAAAAAACTAATAAAAGCAAATAAGTTTACACAGGAGACAGGAATCAGAAATCACATGAACGAACTAGAACAAGATAAAAAAGAATACACAATGCTTTACATATGTTAAACAATTGCAGAGCAAAACTAAGTACAACTCTAAAACGATTGGCGATAAACACGAAGTAGTTGAGATTATCAGGAGAGAGGCTTAAAAAAATGTTCGTTCAGTTTTGCGCGGAACGTTTCCTTGTCGGCGCATGAAGCGTAGTCATCCGGTAAGGCATTCCAGAGGGCTATTGCATTAGGAAAAAATGAGGTGATAAATGCTGTCGTCCGGCCATTGAAGCGTGCAATGGGCCTGCTGTGATTTACGCGCGATGAAGTTCTGTGAGCAGATTGGAGCAACTGATGTCTTGAGCGTGGATGATAGTTGAAGCGGTGTAGAAGGCATAGACGGGTGATCAAGCAGCGGGATTCAAGAGTTGGAAGAGAAAGAGAGGGTTTTAGCTCGGTAACGCTGGTTTTGTGTGAGTATTGCGAAGATATGAAGCGAGCTGCGTGATTTTGGATGGACTCTAATTTAGTTGATTTGATTTGTGGGGTTTAACGTCCCAAAACCACCATTTGATTATGAGAGACGCCGTAGTGGAGGGCTCCAGAAATTTTGATCACCTGGGGTTCTTTAACGTGCACCCAAATCTGAGTACACGGGCCTCCAACATTTCCGCCTCCATTGGAAATGCAGCCGCCGCAGCCGGGAATCGAACCCGCGACCTGCGGGTCAGCAGCCGAGTACCTTAGCCACTAGACCACCGCGGCAGGGCCTCTAATTTAGCTGTTAGGTAGGCTTGTGAAGGATGCCAGATTGCTGAAGCATATTCAAGATTAGGGCGTACGAAGGTGATGAAAGCTAGTTTTTTTACGTCGGGGGATGCGCACTTCAGGTTGCGTCGAAGGTAGCCAAGTGTACGGGATGCTGTAGAGCAGATGGAATCGATGTGGGTAGTCCAGGATAGCGATGAAGTCAAGTGAACGCCAAGATGTTTGTAGCATGATACGGAAACTATGGGCACGGCGTTAATAGAATATATGTTGGCAAGTACGGCACGCTTACGGGTAAATGATAATGATTTGCACTTATCTATGTTTAGGGGCATGAGCCATTTATTGCACCATGAAGCAATTGAGTCGAGGTCGCGTTGTAGCTTATTAGCATCGGCAGGGCTATTGATGACGGTGTAGATGATGCAATCGTCAGCGAAAAGTCGGATATTAGATTTAATGTTAGCCGGCAAGTCATTAATGTAGATGAGGAACAGAAGGGGCCATAAACCGGCACCTTGCGGCACGCCGGATGTTACCTTAGCAAATGCTGATTGACAGTTATTAGCTGACGTGAACTGCATGCGTCTCGTCAAAAAGTGCTTAATCCAGCTTAATAAATTCGGAGGAATACCAAGAGAAGTTAGCTTGCGAATCAGGTGATTGTGAGGTACGCGGTCGAAGGCTTTTGCAAAATCCAGAAAAATGGCATCTGTCTGAAGGGTATTATTCATGGAATTAAGTAAGTCGTGCGTAAATTCGGCGAGCTGGGTATCACAGGAAAAATGTTTGCGAAAGCCGTGTTGAAGTGGATGGAAGAAATTAATTGATTCAAGGTGGCTCATGAGACTAGATGCTACAATGTGCTCAAATAGTTTAGAACAAATGCACGTTAAAGAAATTGGACGGTAATTAGCTGGGATTGACCGGTTGCCTGACTTAAAGATCGGTATAATCTGGGCTTTTTTCCGCTACTCTGGAACGGTGCCCAGCTCTAAGGATTGCAAAAATATTAGAGAAAGTAATAGGCTAGAATAATGGACAGTGTTTTTCAAAAGCTTGGTGGTGATACAGTCACAGCCAGCCGATGAAGAAGATTTAAGATTACGAATTAAGTTAGAAATTCCATCAGGATTTATGTCGAATGGGGAGAGTTCTCGAGGGGAACTGAAGGGAGAGGGCGAGACGGAGTGCTATTGGCGGGGTTAAATGTTGATGCAAAGTAGTCATTAAGGACGGATGCGCAATCCTCACTGTTTATCGGTTGACCTCCTGAATCAACAAGTTCGATTTGGTTGCTACTTGACTTTGGTGAAAGCAAACGCCAAAACTTATTAGGATTCGATTTTAGAATAGATAGCAGATCCACTGAGAAGTATTTAGCTTTTGCTTCAGCTACCTCTTTCATGTACTGATCGGCGCACAGGCGATATTTTTCCCAGGCGTCGGTATCGTTGCGTGGTTTCGCTGATCGGTATAGGCGTTTTTTTCTGTTGAGTAAGGATTTTAGGCGTTTAGTGAACCACTGATTGAGTGAGTCGGTTTTGATAAGAATAGTAGGGATAAATTTATTTTTGAGACTTATGAGCTTGTTTTTGAACAGTTCCCAGTTAGCATGTGGTTTAATTTTGCCTTGTATTCTACGTGCGCTACAGAGAAACCTGCTGAAGACGTGCTACTAAGAAGCCAGCATCGCATACCTTCTGAGTTGCTCCAAGTCGCGCAAGGTGGTATCACATAAGAGCTAGTGGGCACCTAGCTGGATCTGGTTTCAATAGATTTTACCCTTACGCCTGTCTCTTTCCCATATCTTGCAGAATACACTTATACCTGGCTATTCTAGCCCACGCAAATATTTTTAACTAGGTATTTAACTGGTTGTATGGGGCCATTTCTTTTTTTACTCTATGCTTATCTTTACGTTACTTATTTATTTATTAAAAATACCTGCAACACCCGAGGGCATTATTGCAGGGGGTAAATACACCGTGTTACATACGCTTACATAAAAAGAACTATTCAAAAACCGTAAATCTTCCGAGCGATTCCCCGAGTTCATCATCATTTAAATACGTGAGAAACGCTGTATGTTTATGCCGTGCAGCTTCGGCCTCCCGCTCTCGTACGGCAGGATCCTGGTAGCGGTGTCGCGCAGCTTCACGACGCACCAACAGCGAATGAATTTTATTACAACGCGTCCCCTAGCGTACGTCGCCGCACTAGATCGAACGATTGCCTTCCACCAATGACACTCGCCATATGTGACATCACTCCTGTTATAACATCTCGCATCTTTGATTATTAACTACAGGTACCGCCATCTAGTTTTATAATATCTCGCATCTATTCATCAACTGCAAGTACCGTCATCTAGTGAGCACTCCAAGTACCGCCATCGCGTTCTATACTATCTCGCATCAGCTACCGCCATCTAGTGAACACTGCAAGAACTAAACTAGAGGTGGCTACTAACTACAATTACAACTACATACCTCAGAAGATGTACAGTAACCACGCCTTAAGAGCTTCGTCCCTAAAACAGATCGTAACAAAAATGCAGCTATGACAGCAGCAATATGTCCCTGATAGATGCTTCAGTGCAGCAGTCTGCAATCTCCTGTGGAAGCCGATTCAACTGGTAGATTGTGAATGGAAAAAGTAAGTAGTGGTAAATGTTTGTTCGGCAAAAAATTACTCTTGATTTTAGAGGGTGGTCAGTTATCTTAGGTTAAAAATATGGAGGTGAAAGTAAGATTCTTTATCTAGTTTTCTCTTTGTCTCTTAGTACTCGTTCTAGTACTCGCCCAGTAACAGTTATCTCATCGTGTGCTAGAAAAATGTCCTCACGTATTTTGCGAGCTAAGCACAAAACGCAAGTGAAAAAGAGGGGCCCTTTCACGACGATGGTAATTTGTTATTTCTCTGACAGCTCTGATTAGGTGCCATCTCCACTAGGCTTTTACGATAAAGAGCCAGAAACCTTCATCACTTTTCGCTAACTTCTCAATGTTTCTTCAGCTAAAACATTTCCAGTTTGTTCTGACAAACCGAGGAACAGCTCTTTTGAAAATAATCTTTCTCTTAGGGATTCTTCTCTGAGCCACAGGGACATCTGCGTAGTCGTATGCGAAATTTAGATTTTCTGTCCGACGCAAAATAAATTTCTTGCTGAATTATTCTCGTTCAAAATTTTCAACTTCAGCCTTTCATAACTTTATTAGCTCACTGCATACAACTGTATGATTCTGCACTTTATGTATTAGTACATGAAGTATACTTCTGAAAATAAAACTTCTATATTTGCCACTCTACCAGCCATAGGTTTTCTTTTCTTCTTTCTTCGTCTGAATTCCACACTCTATTCCTAAGTTAACCACTGGTTCATCGCCAATCCTTCGCACTGCATTAGAGGCAAATCGCGACCAAGCAAGCGACACGTGCGGTCAACCTTGAGCATAACATGCTGACCGGCAGGTCGCGAGATCGAATTCCGGTTGCGGTAGCTGCATTTCCGATGGAGGCGGAAATGCTGTAGGCCCGTGTGCTCAGATTTTAGCGCACGTTAAATAACCCCAGGTAGTCTGAACTTCCGGAGCCTTCTACTACGGCGTCGCCATTAGTCATACGGTGCTTTTGGGACGTTAAGCCCCACATAACTATATCCCGGCTGCGGCGGCTGCATTTCCGATGGAGGCGGAAGTGTTGTAGGCCCGTGTGCTTGTTGTAGGCCCGTGTGCTTATTTGGGTGCACGTTAAAGAACCCCAGGTGGTCAAAATTTCCGGAGCCCTCCACTACGGTGTTTTTCATATTCATATGATGGCGTGGAAGTAGCCCAAGAAAGACTATAATGATTAATACTCCTCGCACGTATATGTCACAGCTCCGCTCTTCACCACTTTATAAACAGAAACGAGGTAGCCGCTCATGCGTCGAAATGTACGTGCCACAGAAACTCGGTAAACCTTACAACGGCGCGGAATTGTGCATACGTGTTCTGGGAGCGAGGCAAAGCAGGCAGCTGATGACGACAAACAAGAAGATATTGCATGCCGTCACATGGTGATGATGATTTTCTATCTACAACACGCGCCCAACCTCGTGCATAAGAGTCCTGCTGTCGTAAATAAATGAGTGAATAAAGAAGCAATAAATAAATAAGTCAACAAACAAATAAGCAGGTGCTACTAGAACACTGTCTTTGTTTCTCGTCGGCCCACAAGGCAGTACAGGCACACTTGTGCTCTTTGAGGACGACGAGCGTGTGCGAACGCCGATCTTCCAAAGTGGGTGTGAGCCATGCAAATAGGCTATCATCATCACAATCATCATCCTCATCATTATAATAATCATCATCGTCGCCACTGCAGCCAATTCAAGGTTCATATTACATTTCTTTCCCTCCTGTCTCTTTCTTGCTCTGTTTCTTTCTTCATCTTTTTACTTCCCTTTTTCCGGCTTCGACAGCCAGGTTATCGTCGTTCATTGGACGCATAAGTGGGCTACAGTCACCATCCGGCGACGTGTTAAAGTTATTGAATACAATGAGTGTGCTAGAGAGAAACGCAATGCGCGTCATGTCTCTCCTTCTGTACCCCAGCTGCGATCGTTTTGGGGACGAGCTTAAGCAAGGAAAGAGGTGTGGCAATCAGGCTGGGTAGGCGCGCGTCGACGAGCTATTTGTGGTATGGATTCATGCTATAAGCAAGGCTGACACTTGGGCTATTGTCGCTGCCTCGTGGTTAAGGCGTCGTCAAAATTGCAATTCTGTTGAAAACGCACCAAATGGGACGCGTAGCAATGATGTGTTGCAGGAGCTAATCGCGGAAACCGCGGTTTTGATGCACTACTTCAATTTATCGCTTCTAGAGGGTGACACCACACCGCCGACCAAGAGCAATGTGAGAGCAGAGTGTGAGATTTGAAAGACGCGTTTGGAAAGCCTTCAAGTCGTGTAACCGTGACGCCGAGTGTGTGACCGGCCTCCATTGTCGTGATTTGAAAGGTCAAGGGTTTGACTCACGTTGACTGAACTTCTTTTCTTTGCCGTCTGATCGCGTGAATTTCGGTGACAGCACTTCCATGACGGAAATGCGTCACTGAAGTCTTGGTGGACCCCGGCACGAAACACTTTCGGGTTGAAAGATGGCGAAATTGACGAGAATTTAATAGTAATGACGTAAACTAGTGCACTGGCTTATGTCTCGTTTTTGACTATCTAACGCGTCGTCAGTTAATTAGGCATTGTAATCTTGCTAGTAAAGCAACAAGTTTCATGACCTACGTTACTTATTGGTTGTTACAATCAACGAGTAGCAATGATCATTTTACTTATGGGGTAGTACAACACCTTTTTTATCGGCTCTCGCTTATTAGAACGAAATTCAGGTGTCGTGCTCCTATGCGAAGCCTTTTGAATACCGAATTACGGTGCTGACGTCTTGAGTGAAAAATATGGCACCCGATAATGTACAGAATATGCTAGTATACAAAAATTTGGCCCTGGAAGAAAGAAAGAAGAAAAGAAAGAAGAAAAGAAAGAAGGAAAGAAAGAAGGAACGAAGAAAGGAAAGAAGAAAGGAAAAAAGGCAGAAAGAAAGGAGAGAAAAAGAAAAGAAAAAACAAAGGAAAGAAGGAAGGAAAGAAGGCACGAAGAAGGAAAGAAGGAGCGCAGCAGAAGGAATGAAGTAACGAATAATGAACGAAGAAAGAAAGAAAGAAGAAGAAAGAAAGTGTCGCGTCAGGCAATATTTCACTTGCCCACATTTTCACAAGGCAAGAGCTCCAGTTCTTTTGTTCTCTTTCTAAACGAAATAGAAATTCTGGAGGTACACTGCTTGACTGCCATTTATGAAAAATTGTGCTAAAGTCAAGGAACGGCTCTCATTGTCAACATTTATATCACAGCTCTGCTCGCAAGCGAAATAGCTTTAATCTGTTTATCTGTGCGGTGGACTTGATAAACTCAGCCTCACTCCCCAGTAGTCTAGTGGCTCAGACACTCGGCTGCTGAGTCGCAGGCCGCGGGATCAAATCCCAGCCGCGGCGGCCGGATTTTCTATGGATGCGAGACTGATTGAGGCCCATGTGCTTAGATTTAGGCACACGTTAAAGAATCCTAGGTGGTCGAAATTTCTGGAGCACTCCACTAGGGCGTCTCGCATAATGATATGGCGATCTTGGGATGTTATAAATCCCAACAATGATTATTTATAAGATTATCAATGTACTCACGCGTAGCTTTGTTTCCTGAAGTCACGGAGTCGCTGAGACACGTGGGGCCTCTCCAAAGCACAGTTCTTCAACTCATTAATGTCCACACAGATGTGAAGAAAATAGGGAGCTGGTGCGAGAAAAAAAAGGACACGGTAGGAGGGTTTAAGCATTAGAATCACGCAAATGATAAATCAAAGTGGCACCTGCATGCACAAACTACACACCACTTGGAGCCGAGTGATGCAAAAGAGGTCAAAAAGAACAGCGAATCAATCTACAATTGAACATGAAAGTGAAGTGAAAGACAAGTCACAAAAGCAAAAAAGTTTAGATAAAGACCCACCGCACTGAGAAATTTCCGCGGGAAGAATTCATGCATGTTTATTGTCATCGCGATAACGTGTCCCCCTGCCAATTGACACGATGACACGGGACTGAAATGACGTTTGTTTCCTGACACCAGAATCAACTTCAACATTGACCGTATAAAGGCGCGCAGATCTGTGACTCGATGCAATTATCAACTACATCCTACTCTTGAGATACTGAAAAACCCGTAGCATCAATGTGCGTGCTTCTGAGGAATGCCTGCGGGGGCTCACTTTCGGAAAAATTGCTGAGCTATGTTCCACTTAATATTTGTTCTCCTAAAATAGTCAGGCCCATTTCGTTAAAACACTACTTCTATGTTTCGTTGCCTCTATTCGCCGTCGACATGACAAAAATAAATTAGAAGACGAGTTGCAATTCATGATTAGTGAAATAACAAGGAGGGCAGAAAGATAGATTTTAACACTTATCAGCAAAAAACAGAAATAATGTACAACAACCTCACAAACGAACGGCACTTTCAAATAGGTAGCAGTGCACTTGAAGTTGTAAAAGAGCACGTCTTCTTAGGACAGGTATGAACCGTGGAGCTTAACCACGAAACTGAAATAGCTAGACGAACGAGAATGTGGTGGAGCACATTCAGCTACCATTCTCAAATCATGAATGGTAGATTGCCGCTATCCCTGAAGAGGAAGGTATGTAACAACTGCAGCTTACCGGTATTAACTTTCTGAGCAGAAACTTGGAGAATCGCAAAGAGGGTTCAGCCTAAATTGAGCACGACGCAGCGAGCAATGGAAAAGAAAATGACAAGTGTAACCCTAAGAGACAAGAAGAGAGCAGAGTGTTTCAGGAAACAAACAGGTCTTAAGGGTGTCACAGTCGAAATCAAGCAAGAAGAAATGGTCATGGGCAGGGCACGTAGCGCAAAGGCAAGAATGGCCGCTCGTCATTAAGGATCAAAGACTCAATTCCAAAAGAAGGCAAGCGCGTGAAGGGGAGACCGAAAATTAGGTGATCAGATTAGATTTTGTAGGTATAACGTGGCAGCAACAAGCACGGGACCGAGTTGACTGGCGGAACATGAGAGAGACCTTTGTCCTTCAGTGGGCTTAGGCTGATGATGGTGATGATGATGATGATGCTTCGTTGAGAATAAAGTGTAGAAACGTAGCTGCGTAGATTGCACAGCAGCGCACACCAGAAGCGATGAGTCATAGCTGGAGGGTTCATTGATTGATTTTCCCAAAAATAAGCGAGCACGTACAGGTCACAAATGTGGACGGTTCGCAAAGTTAGCTGACGCCATAAGCAACAAATCTACGGAGTAAATTCTGATGACTGGGTCAGCAGTGTGTATAGGATGAAATTACGAATGGCGGCCTTCCACTTTGTTCTAGTGTACAGCCTTTTATATTATTTTTGGCAACCTTTTGTTCTGTCACACGCTTTCATCGACTGGTCCATTAGTGTTCGTGTTCGGTGTTGTGGCCCTTTTATTTTGTTTGTTCGTGCTACCTACCTTTTGATAACCTTTTTTGTTGTTCACAGATGTTTCAGTTTGTACATCTGCTGGGAGCCTACTCTCTGTGGTAATTAATTTCATGCGAAGCAAACCAAAAGTAGCATTCTATGCTAAATTCTTTTGCTTCAAACCATGCGTTCCAATGTAGATAATCGTCTTTGAGGTAATTTGAGTAGTAGCGCGTATGTCGTGAACTTATCATGCAGGCAGAGAACGCTGGCGCATAGCAGGTCACGTATGATGCAATGTAATGTCGAGACTCCCGCAAATAGCAGATAGTTCATGTTCAAAAAGTTGAAAAGAAATAAACGCGTGTAGGTCATTGGAAGGCGACGCAAAATTGGGCAAGCTAAGATTACAATCCTTCATAATTACCATTACAATAAAAATTTCATCACTAACCAATTTGAGTTCTTACAAAATGTTAATCCTAAATCTATTTTGTAGGATCCACTGGGCTCTTGCCAGATCCCCGTCAGTGGGTAAGTGCTAAAATTTCAGGAAACATCGTCATCATTATCACTGCCAGAAAAGAAGAATATGGAACCGTTAGCAGCGTTCTTTTAGGCTTTTAGGCCATATCATTATTATCATCATAACGGCTTTCCTTAGTGCGAGCATTGTTCTAATGCTCACAAAAAAGTACTCTACGCTTTCTGGGCCAGTCCCTGTGAGTGGGTACGAGACACAATTTCAAAGAAACGAACAAACAATGGTTTCGGTGTGGTTTCTTAGACGATTCAAAGCTTTCTTTACATTTTGGTGTCGAAACCCCTCGTGCGGACACGTTCTTCATCGCACGCCTCGAGGGGACCTCCCACTAGACCACGTCGTGCTGCAGGTGGCGAGGACTGCAATGGATCGTTCCTGATCTGCGTGGACCTCATTGACTTCGATTCAGTGTTGCAAAGAGCTGCTCTTGTTCATACTTCTCGAAATGAAAAGCCAACAGGAGTGTGAGCCATTCGTACAATGACCTGTCGAAGAAAAGACTCTGTCATCAGAGAGCTAGACATGGCAGAACCAACACTGCTTCTGTACTGCAGAGCGCATGAAACAGCTGGAGCTAGTGTTTCTTCGGGGGTCAAAGAACCATGGCTCACGCACTGGTGACGCCCATCTCTCTCTTCTCGATAAGTAAAGAAGCTAGCTGAAGACAATCGCTGCTACAGATGTACGTCGTCAGGTCACCTGGCACTGTCTTGCAACGTGAAGCTTGCGTGTTCAGCTTGACACGGAAGGCATGCATGGAGTATGTGAGAACCTAACTACGTAAGGAAATCGGCTACAGTGAAAGCTTCATCAACACCAGAGGCTTCAGGTTCCACACCAGGGACTTCGCACTCAGTGATGTTGTGCGGCAAGAATTCGTCGAGTGGTTGCACAAAGATGTACAGAGGAGTGCACCTAAAGACTTCTCGCGCATTCGCTGTCAACGGAAAAAGATTCCGATACATTAGGATTCTCGATGGCAAAAGCCAGAGACCATACATCCCAAAGATTTCATTGGAAAATTGCAGCTGAAGCTACTGCGAAAAACTCGAGTGTCATTCAGCACGCTTGGCTGCGCATCGCCAACTACTGTGGAAAGACGGAAGGTGGTAGAAGTTCACCTGCGCTGCCAACACGATTCCGACACACCCATAGTGCGTGCTGTTTTTGTCCAAGTTATCTATCACGACATTGTCTTCCCGAAAGTTGACAGCCACTTCCTTCAGAAGCTGCGTCTTGAAGGCAAGTTCACAGCAGACAAAAAAAATCCTTCGATGAAGAGACAGATTATGGCCGCAGCTTGTTGAGCGGAGCCGACCATCTTTGGCAAGTAATGTCAGGAGAAATTGTAAGGAACATGAAAGTTCCAGGACTGTAGCGGTCGACATAGCTAGCGTTTTGATGGATGCTACAAACCCCAAGTCACCAAAAAGTCTTTCTAGGGTGTGACTTCAATTTCATGATATGTGCTCTGCCAGTCGAAACGATCAGCGATGATAACACCATCTCACATATTCCCCAGTCATTCCTGCCACTAGTAGCAGGGGTCCTATCAGATTCTGGGGAACGGCACTTACCCGAGTCCACGGCACGCTTGCCAGGAATGACTGACGAGAGATATAGGAGACACGTGATTAATAGGAAAGACAATCAAGCACAGCTGTTTGGAATCACAAAAACCATGATTCCGTGTTCACACGTTCATAAAAACTGAAAAACAGGTTGACAAAAAAGGCTTGTTGGAGCGACACGACGCAGTCGTCCAACAATGCGTGCAGTAATTACACGCTGAAGTGTTCCTAAGAACGCTCCTATCCGTATAGATATACATTGTGTGCCATAACGAAAAAAATATCAGCGGAGAGTCCTTGACTGCAAAGTTCCAAGTCACGTTCCAAGCTAAGTGACCCACTCAAGACACATTATCCCTCAACGAATACATTAAAATATTGGTGAACTACAAGGCCGAAACGACTATGATTACGAGCTCTCCATCAACGCATCGAGGACAGTCGAAGTTAATTTCCCGTCTAGCGCATTGGTTAGGTGGTTCGCGTGGTAGATTTTCCAGAGAAATGAGCCTTCGTGGCTCAAAGCACTTGAAAAGAGCCAGCTCAGCTGCGAAGAAATGGAAAAGGTGCAACTGGAAGTGAAGGCGGGTGCCAACTCGAGACCGCTCCTTTACAAGCATACGGACTCCAAGGAACTCTGTTCGATGTTTCGGGTGCATTTTGTTGTTGGCGATTCAGACTTCTCTGGAGCGGAACAGCTATGACTACGAAGCTCGCAGTCCTCAGCCTACACAACCTGAAAGCAAGAAGCTGAGATTTCATCAGTAGCCGGTAGATCACAGGTAGATTAAGTGGAAGGAAGAGTACCTATTAGAACTACAGGCGTTTCATCTTTAACAATAACTCTGCAGCAGCAGCACTCTTCATGTAAATTGGGCGAATATGTTTAAAGAGCCTGACACTTGCGAAAGTGCTTGACCCCCAGGATGAATCGCAGGCGTTGAACCTGGTTAAAATGAGATAACCCAATCTTGCCGAGTGAAAAGCCCAAGATGAAAAGTTTTAAGAGTGAGGCAGAAATTGTTCAAGCTGAACTTGTGAAGCTCTTCTTGGTAGTGGAAGTGCGTTGAAAAATATGAAAAGAAATAAGCGTGTGCAGGCGAGCACTGCCAGGAAAGATCAACATGAAACCAATAACGGTGTTCAGCGCGGTTTCTTCGCTGATTCATGGCTTTCTTTACAGCTCACTTTCGAACACAAAGCACAGTTTCGACATCCACTTAGCGACTGCATGAACACGGCCTCACCCTAAAGCTTCATCAATGCACTCTCAGAGCTCAAGCCTCGGACATTCTTCAAAGCATCAAGTTGCTAAAATCACGGCTGCGTGTGAGTGAAGATTTCCCTACTCCAAACGCATTCCGAAAAAAGGTTGCACGAGCTTCGGTGGCTTAAAAATTTTCGCAGGTAACTCCCAACCTATTCTTCAGCCGCTAACTGACCTGCTGAGTCGAGACTCTAAGAAGCGGCCTCATTTCTGCAAGTCTAAGGAAGATTTGTTTTTCAAAAAGCCAAAGCAAGGTTAGGGATTGCAGTTGGGATGCAATATGGGCCACCAACACGTGCTCCACCTAGCAAGGCACTCAAGCGGTAGGCTCTATTTCTGGCACTACCAGAATCTCTATTTCTCTATTTCTCTACCAGAATCTCTATTTCTGGCACTACCAGAACCAACATACACCCCACGTGCTTCACTCAGGCAGCCTGTGTTTACTTTTTGAAACAACTATCACAAGCACTGATGCTTTTCTGCAACGGGATTCTATCAGGCCACCATTAACTCCTTCATGTCGTATGGTTTTACAACCATAGAAAACCTCGAAGATCGGTTAAGTACATTTGACTGTATGTGGTGCAAATACATTTCATGAAAAAGAAACAGAAGAAAGAAAACTTTTTTCTCTTCTATTTCCTTTTTCTCACGAGATGTATCTTGTGCCACAGTGAAGCAATGTAAGTAATAACTAGCCCAAATATAAATCATCTTAGAATATTGTTCTCGAAGACTAGCTTTCGTGGCAACGAGACTAACCCCCGTATTCAGAAACGCTGCTTGACTTGAACTTGACTTGCCACCGACTTCAATGCAGCACAAACGCATTTGGAGCGCACTGTCTTTAGGCGGTTCCAAGGGAGCAAAAACAGCAAAGATGCGTTTCAAACGCCGTGAATTGAAGGTGGTTACAAGTCGAGTTCATGTTCAAGTCACGAGCGTTTCTGAATACGGGGGTTAGTCTCACAAATGCGTGAATTCAGCATATCTTGAAGATTCCTTATTCTCTTTTTTGCTCCATCCATCTCAAATTCCCATGAATTCTAATGGGAGGATCTATAACTCAAAATGAAGCGTCGCTAATTTTCCCCATAAGCAGTTTTATTAAAGCATGCATTGCGTTCACAATCAAGCACTCATTAACATCTTGTTTTTTCTGACTGATGTTTCGTGAAAACATAGAAAGTATGCGTGGCTCGTTTTATATGGAGAAAGGGCTGTTAATGTTGAAGCTACTTGTTGAAGCAACTTTTTCGCAGGTGCAGCTTTCTTTGTATTTCTGAGCTCAGGGGTGCAGGCAGCAATTTTTTTTCAGTGGGCACACCTCGTTGTATTATAGGGGGGGGGGGGGGCGAACCTGTGTTGAAGTGGTCACTTTTGATCACTTTTAGCTCTATATGGCATGGGGAGAAAAGAATTTTGGAGGGGGTGGGCGGGGGGAGGCACGGGTTCAGTGTGCCATCTCCTGGCTACGCCAATGTCTTAGCTCAATGAAAACTAAGCTCGGTAAACATAAATAGCATTACAAGATTTCTAGGGTGAAAATTAGGACTTCATGCTGGAAACCAAGTTTTAGAACGCGACGCCATCAAGTGAACACACAACATGTGGCCAGAAGATGTGCTAAGCGTTGGAGAATACTCACTGATGCAGGAGTCAAGCCTCCTGCTGAAGAAGCGCAGATAATCGTAGCCCTGCTCATGCAGACGAAACTGTCGCTTTTCACTTTCGAAGCAACCCGAGTAGTAATGCTTGCACTCGGGTTGAAGCGGCAACTCTTTGCAGCTGTAAAGAGATAGTTTCATAAGCGTGTGACACACATACATGGGTCGCCGAGGAGTCATGACCATGGAAAAAAGAGTTGAAGTGCCTTTCAAGGTACCCTAAAGAGCAAAATTATTTTTCTCGTAAAAGTAAATTGCTTTTTCACGGTACCAAGGACACCGTGTTTACGGCGAGAAGCCGCTTGGTGAACGAAAAAACGCGCAAAATGAAAATGTGGGAGGCGACTACACCTCAAAGTTTCCACAGAAGTCACCGGGAAAAAACAAACTGTGCAAGCATTGCAGGCCTAATAGCGGATTTTTTTATGCAAGTACTCAAGCTGACTGGGGGCAGAAGTATTAGATAATTAGTTACACACTCATTACTTTATTGCCGAATCTCACACGGAACAACGCTTTCTTTCATTTTCTTGCTTGGTATGTAAAACTGAATGATTGAAATTATGCCACGAGAACGTGACGCGTTTCTTACAGCGTGTCCTAACTCGCTACTTAAGGGGATATATATTTATATATCATTTTTATTGTTGTTAAGGCGTAAAAAGTAGGAGTAATCCAGCCAACCACGGTGAAAAAATATGATCACTGCTTAGCCTGAGTTGGCTGGAGAGCCAAGCGATCTTACGCTGTGTTCGTTCACACGGCTTTTTGTTGGTTCTGTGTAGGTTTTCGGAGGCGAAGGTTCCCGAGTAATCAAGCCAGCACAGGGAAAAGGAAAGTACCGCGCTGCTCAAGGCACCTAAGCAAAGACGTCTGTCCCGGCCTCCATTCACTGAGTGTCCCTCGTGCGGTAAGATTCATACACTGACACACGTTACATGCAGCTGTCCCTCACGTCCTGTCGCGGCAAACTCAGCGTTCATACAATTACACACATTAACCACGCTGGTAGTTGGAGGTGTGACTCTCGGGTCAGGCTTTGGGAAGTCAGCTGGCCAACCCGGGTCCGGCCCGGTCTGCAGCTATAGTCAGTGGAGCTCTGGACGATTGGTTCTCAACCATTTCAGTTGAGCTTTCAGAAATTTCCAATAATCGTTTAATCTCCTTATCCCGGTTACGACGAATGACAACAGATGCTCCACCCAGGAACGGCCACCTCAGATCTGAGCACTAACAAAGATGCACACCGACTGTCGGTGCAATGTGGCTTTTACGTCATTGTGATTCCTTGAGGCATTCCTTGACATGAAAACCTGCACTTATACTTATGACTTCCTAAGGACCTACCTAGTGCAAATAGGCATAAACTGTGGGTCATCCCTCGACTCCGGCACCCAGTGGTCGATGACAACCTTCATGGACACGTCATGGTAGCAATGGTAAGCCAGCTCCGGGCTGCAGCGGCTGCTTGCGGCGGCACTGATTTTCTCTGTGACCAACAAGATAGAACTAATGCATCTGGGGACGAGAGCTGCTCACCAACAGCTTCAAAGCTATAACCACTGAAAATAGAAATTCGCAGCACAGACTGATAGTGCGTAGCTAATACAGGGTCACCATGTTCAGATATTTTGCAGTGAAAGCATTGAGTACCAAACAGTACGATAATTCACATTTACACCCTGCAGCCATGGTTTATGGGACGCAAAATTTATGTGAAATCGATTGCTTTGCCAGGGAAAAGCCTCCACCTAAGTATTCAATGTTTTAGCCAGTAGCCACACACTGGTACAGTGGTCCGGTATGGATCAGAAGCAGCATGTTCTAGGAAAGCAAAAGTTCGCATTTGCAGTACCGCCCTCTTCCCGTCAAGTTTTTCAGTAATGTGCACTTACTCCTTCTTATAAGTGTTACCTCAAAGGCCAACGATATAATGTAGAAGTGCACAGCAATTCTATTGTTCACTTCAGCATAAGGGTTGCTCATCGACTTGTGGTGACGATGATAACGATAATGATATGTGGCTGTTCCTTTTGAAGCAGGTTGCCGCAAATGGTGTATGCCATCACCGATCAGTCTGGGAGGGCACTCGTTCGGCACCTGTCGACAATCGCCCCACGAGTGTAATACAGGGGCTTTATTCAACCGAAGTTGGCTTGCTCGTGGGGTAGTTCGCGTAAATCAGAGAGGCTACAAGTACTGCCGATCGCTCTTTCTACGAGACGCGGGGCTGATCAACACCTGGTGAGACACTCTTTATCATAGCATGGAAGCGAAGGCGGAACTGTTGAGGACTATGCACATGCTAGGCAGACATTGCTTGGTGCCGATAAAATGACGAGATCTGTACTCATGAAATCCCAGCTTGGTCTGCACCTTTCTAATATACTTCAATAATCGAAAACGAAATTTCAAGGAAAGCATTAAGGTTGGGTGCACCACCGATGCAAAGACAATACCGCAAATGTCCTGCCTGACCAACTTGTGACCCGCTCGCTTCTTCTGACGAGAATGCTCGTCATGAAATTTTGTATCAAAATGACAGAACCATGACAAATTCTGTCGTCATAGTTGTGTTTCCTGACGCTAGATATTGTTTATGTTGTGACATTTGTGTCTCGAATTTCACTTTATAGCTACCTTTCCTTGTACTTCCATTCGCGGAAGCGATATTTTTGCTATAGTTTTTTATGCGCTATACGCCTTTAGTGACTTAAGGGAACCCCATTGAACTGAAGGAATGGTACCACTTGATTCAGAAAAAAAAGCTGTTCAAATTGATCGAAAAATTTTCGCTAAATTTGGTAGAATTTTCTTTTTTATCGCAAATAAAGGACTAATGACGTTACAAATAAAAGAGTGTGTCTATAATCACTATATTTTTCTTTTTACTGCAACCCTCCAAGCGTCCTATGGTCGCGCACTTCACTGGAAGCAAGAACTCTAGAAGTCCGTGTATGTCGATTTAGGTGCGCGTTCAAGAACACCCGATCGTCGAAATTTTCGGAATCCTTCACTACGACGCCCTTCAAAATCTCAACGTGGATTTGGGGCGGAAAATCTCTCCAATTGTTACATCTCCTCATCCCATTTTTCACGCCTGAAATAACATGCGTACGACCTCCAATTAATAGTCTTAACTTTTGTCTTTAACCGCCGCGGTAGTCTAGCGGCTAAGGTACACGGGTGCTGGCCTGCAGGTCGCGGGATCGAATCCAGGCTGCGGCGGCTGCATTTCTGATGGAGGCGCAAATGTTGTACGCCCGTGTGCTCATTTTTGACTGCACGTTAAAGAACCCCAAGTGGTCGAAATTTCTGGATCTTCCACTACGGCATCTCTCATAACTATATGGTGGTTTTGATACGTTAAACCCCACATATTAATCAACTTTGGTCTTTAAAACTGGCACAAACAACTTATTTCCCTTCACCACGATCTATCTTTTTTCCCGAAGAGATGTTTCTTAAACTTTGAAAGCTTGTAGCAGCCACTGGGCACTAAGGCTGAGCAATGAGGCGTGAGAACTGGACATCCTAAAAGCCGCAGACTTTTGCATACACTTTAATGATACTCGCAGTGTGCACTCGAGCGTTGTCCCTGAAGCAGGCCGATGCCACGATGGCAAAAATACGTCGCATTTTTTTCTTCACTGAATGATACAATTTCTATGCTGCTTGCAATTATTGCGGTTGCAATGAAGCGATAGAGCACGTCCTCTGTCACTGCCCTCGCTACAGCGTGCAAAGACGGCAGCTAGCTGCTACGTTAGCTCGCCTTGACGACAGACCCTTGTCAGAACAGACAGTGCTTGAAAGGCGACATGATCTGTCTTCGCACAAAAAATCAGTGAAGGCTTTATTGAACTTTTTGCGTGATTGTGGCCTATAGAATAGGCTTTAGCACCCCTGCTCACTTTTTTTTCTTTTTCGTGCGTCTATTTTGATTTCCGCCTTCTTTCCCGCCTTGCTTCCCCTTTGCAGAATAGCAAACCAGATGATCCAATTTCTGGTTAGCCTCCCTGCCTTTTCCTCATTTTATTCTCACTCTCTCTCTCTTCTGTGTCCCACTCTAACTCATACCCGGCCTCCAAATAGATGATGTCATAAGGTTAAGCGGCCGTTTCAATATCACTCCGAGTTTTAGGTGACCGTACAGAAACTTAAGGAATTACCCGCATTTTTCGTCACAATCTCTCGCTTATTCACTTCATTATAATGCTGGTACTAGTAAAACGAAATAAAAAAAATTGTCATGCATCTGATGTTGTTCAAGCAGTATGTGCTACCGTTGTCACGCGTATTTCCACTGGTGTCATGTCAGTACCGCGTGTCTAAGAAATCGTGACTATTTGGAACGAACTGCGTAAACACCGAGCATCTGAGCGACCTCCAAAATGTAACACTCTCATAACTGTCCTGTTTGTTTTTGTTTTTTTTTGTCACAGCTACCAACGGCTCACCACCGATAACATCGGTACTAACGCCACATCTTTCCTTTCTCACTGCTGCGTTAGAATCAACCCACCAAACATCGAAACAATCAAGCAGCACGAAGAAACTAATCATTGTACGTTTGATGACTATAATGAACCCAGAATAATTAAGAGCCCCAAAACATGCACATGCAGTATCTAAGCATCATTGGCTGCAATTAGTAAATAGCGTGGCCATCTCCGGATTAAGAACAACGCGACGGTAACCGCTGTAAGCGCACAGCTACCATATACGTGGCGAATATTTTGAGAGTGGTGAACAGAGCATTCCAGTGGGCGACACCTTGCATAAACTTTTGGGTATGCAGAATGGAACTGCTGATACAAGTTACGAGTCGACAATATTGCGTGACTACACGCTTAGTCAAGCTGATAGGTGCACGTTAAAGAACTTCAGTCGGTCGACATTTTTGGAGACCTCCATTACGGCATCTCTTATGATACTGTATAGTTTTGAAACGTAGATGTCCAACAAATACACTAATTGCTTTCTTAAAAACGAGTCACTCTCTCCCAACTTCAAGCATGCAAGAAGTTTAGGAGAAAATGAGTCTTGATGAAATGAAAAATCTTTCAACATGAAATGTTACCGTGTTGTTAAAGCCAAAGTGTTATCTTGTCTTCTTGAAGTTGGTGCCTTTAATAAAAAATCCTTTATCAAAATGTCGGCTCTAATGACAACTCTATCAATATTTTTTAATTGGTCCTTACTTGCCTGTTGTGAAGCTGCAAAGCGGCGTCGAACTTAACCGAGAAAGAAAATCGTTCACAACATCCCCCACGAACTCACAGAAGAAAAACGACGATTCTCCAAATACCTTATATCTGGCAAAGGCCTTGGCATCAATACGCGCTCTCGCGGGGTGTCGAACCTTCGCCCTCATGCTTGACATCGTGACACCATTGCTTTTACGCAGCCACCATGTACTTTTCCTGGAAAAGTACAGACAGCTATGTGTAATGGATTATGCCTACCTATCACAGTTTTTCTCGATACTATATTTGTATTGATTATTTATACTAGGGCATCACCAAGATTCACTTTGTCTTTTATGTCTTTAGCGAATTGCCGAGCGTATTCTCTGGGAATGAATTATTCCTATTCACTTTTTCTGAAACATACTTGCAGTACTTGTTATAAGGGATAATAATCTGCTTACCGCGTGCGTTGACACTTCCAACAGAAAGGCAGCAGAGCGCAACGATTAGGCCGGAAAACCTCATGTCGGTAAGCCCCAAGTTGAGATCCTGCCAGGAGACAAAGAAGGCTTGCGATGCGTGCCGCGCCGCCACCCTTATAACTTTACCTCGGTCCACAGAAAACAATAAAACACTCTACTCGAAAACTGTAGCTGCCTTTGTGCTCAAGAGGTCAACAAGGCCCTTCAGTATCGAAATTGCAAGAAGATAAAACACTCCACAACGCCTACAATACTCCACTATATCATCTGCTATCGTCAAACCTGGTCAATACCTTCAAGTTTCACTTCAACCCTCCTCCCCCCCCCCTTTTTTTTAAAGCCACAACTACCACCTCATGCACATTAAATTGGTGCCATGAAATGGCGTACGAACTAGGGTTCACAGCCATTTGTATATGAAAAAACAAACATCAATGCCAAGATATTACAACTTGAGATGCAATATTTTGGGACAGGTGTGGCCCAAACAATATTTCGTATTCAGCGTCATAGCCATTAGTGGAGTGAAAGTACAGGAAAAAATTTCGCAGATCCCACGTACAGTGCGAATCGACGATATGCCAAGCACGAATGCGAAAGGTTGATATGTCATTATGAAATCAGCACAACGTTACAAGGTTGAGGTAAATGATGCCGTACATGACTTCCGTGTCATTATTATCACATTTGGATGTGTCATTTACCTTCATCATCTATTCATGTCAGGTGATACAAAATTTAATATAGGTGGAGCTGGCGAAACGGCCACGAGCACACTATGAACGTGGTACGTCGTCATGTTCTTACATGACACGCGTGTCAGGATTATCATGTTTGCCCCAGTCATATACTTTCATGATCCATTGACGTCACTTAACACCAAATTTGGTATATAGAGACCTAGCAAAACGGCCGTGAGTGCATCATGAAGGGCCCAATAATGTAGCGTTGACGCACGGGCACGCTGGGCACAGCGACGCTACGTTAGCAAAACGCGAGCTCTCTATATTCTGACACCAGGCGCGACCGGCGCGACCTGTCAAAGTGGCCTGACGGCGACCGGTGCGAATTGCGACATGCTGCATTTCGCGCCGCTGCGCTACCCAGACGACACTGCGTCTCCCTATTTTCGTGATGGAGGGACGCCGGACGCGCTGAAACGCGCATGCGTCAAAGCAACGAGTGCGGCGTGCACCTGCGAGTATATGGCAGGACCGGCGCCAGGCGTGGCAACGCCGGCATGACGCGGTGAAATGGACGCCGCGAGCACGCGCACCACGTCGTGTCGAAATGTATTGGCGCCTTGACTGTGGCATGTAGTCATGTTGTCACATGACACGCATCTCATGATTATTATGTTTGCACCAGTCACATGCCTTCGTCATCCATTGGCGTCACGTAATACCAAATTTGGCATATGTGAAGCTAGCGAAACGCCCGCGAGCGCATCATCAATGTGGCATGTAATCATGTTGTGTCATGACAAGCATGTCATGATTATCATGTTTAGATGTGTAATTTAGCTATGTCGTCCGTTCGCGTGTCGTAATACCAAATTTGGTATGAGTGAAGCTAGCGAAACGGCCGCCAGTGCATCATGAGCGTGGCATGTAGTCATGTTTTTACATGACACGCATCACGTGATTATCATGTTTGCACCACAGACATAGCTTCGTCATTAATTCACGTATCATAATACCAAATTTTGTATATGTGACGCTAGCGAAACGGCCATGAGCGCATCATGAGCGTGGCATGTAGTCATGTTGTAACATGACACGCATGTCACGATTTTTATATCAGGGTCTGTCGCATTTGTTCGCCATGCAATCATGTCATACCATACCACTTTTGCAACATGCCATAAGAATGAAATCACCGCAAGAGCTGCAGGACCATGAAATCAGAATCAAGACATTCATGACATACTTGTCGTGATTTTGTTGTTATGACTAATCAAATATGTTCTTCATACAGTCATGTTATGCCAAACCAAGTTTGGTATCGAAACGGACAGGAGAGCTAGAAATCGTAGGCTGACGGGCGGACTGGCTGGCGGGCTGGCTGGCTAGCTGGTATATACTAGTTCATGGTATTCATGGCACTGCGGCCATACGATCGCTTAGCCTTTATAAAACCAAGGAGGTTATGCCCAGCGAGTATAACGTAGCAACCCTTTCTTGTCAGATAGTGCTCAATGTACATGCCAATGAATGGGCTTTTACTTTCTTACGACTTGCGCTTCTTATCTACTTCCCACCTTCAATCACCTAGAGTTCACGGTATATACTAGTTCACTGTATTCATGGCACTGCGGCTCAACGCTCGCTAAACCTTTCTAAAACCAAGGATGTGACGCCCAGCGATTATAACGTAGCAACCCTTTCTTGTCAGATAGTGCTCAAAGTACATGCGAATGGCTGCTAATGGGGAATGAGAGACAGGAGAATTCGGCTTTTAGCTAACGAGCACGCTGCAAATTTTCAGTGTTCAACAACGCACAGGACAAATCTCCCACCGGCACCACCTTGCAGGTCAAAACGTAAGACTGGTTACACACTACGACCACAAATACTAGGAGGGACGAACGGGTGCCGCCAGGCCCCGGAAACTCTCAAGTTCAAGTGCTCACCTGTAGGGGGCGAAAAAATCAACCGCGGCGCGTTTCCGCTTCAAACACCCAGAGTGGATCTACTGACCTTTCTCGCCAATCGCGTTATTGCACTTTCTTGTAGAGGCGCCTTCGTCGGGCCAAGTTTTATTTTAAAATGATCAAATACTACATGTTTGCGTACCGCTACACATAAAAAACATTTTTGTTTTTCTAGCAAGTAGTTTTTCTTAAACATGTGCGGCGTCATCAACTTTTTGTAATAGTTTCTGCTCCAGCTGACTCGATGTCAGTAGCAGCCTATCGACATCATCATCCTCTTTCAATGTTTGCGGCGGCCAACGGTTGCGATGGCAGATAACGGCTCGCGGTACGTTCGGAGGTGTTTCGGACTGTTTCGTTTCGCTGTAAATATTTTGAGCCTCTGGCGACCGACACATTCTTTCTCATTGTGTTCATGTTGGCTCGTTCAAATGTTTTCGCATTTGAACGGTAGGTGTTCTGTGGTGCCGCCTTAAGGAGCTATTGCCCTTCTATGGGCGTACTTCGCTGGAAATGTTGAAAGGCGATGGTCTTCGGCTGGCCTTCCTTTGTGCATAGCCTCGCATCTTTAGTGAACCCTAATGAACACAGTTTTCAGAATAACGTAGCTATGTATTCTCTAGTGAAAGAACGCACCACCAAATACTTGTGTATTGATAATGTGCCCCAGATATGCGTAATAGTTGCTTCTTTCTTGACAATTTTTACGAATATGAACGCAGCCACCATTTCAAGATGGCTGAGAGTTCAGCAAGTGCTTAGACTTCAGCCAGGTAGCTGAATGAATGGTCACACAGACAGACAGACAGACAGACAGACAGACAAACAGACAGACAGACAGACAGACAGACAGACAGACAGACAGACAGACATACAGACAGACAGACAGACAGACGGATGGACGGACCAAAATTTCTTCGTTCAAGTATCTCAAGAAACACATCATCATCATAATCATTATCATCATAAGCCTGACTACGTACACTGCAGGACAAAGTCCTCTCCCAGTTCCGCCAATTAATCCGGTCCTGTGCTTGCTGCTGCCAATTTATACCCGCAAAATTTTTAATCTCATCTGCCCACCTAACCTTCAGTCTCCCCCTAACCCTCTTGCCTTCTCTGAGAATCCAGTTAGTTACCCTTAATTACTAGCGATTGTCCTGCCTACGCGCTACATGCCCGGCCCATGTCCATTTCCTCTTCTTGATTTCAACTATTATATCCTTAACCCCCGTTTGTTCTCTAATCCACTCTGCTCTCTTTTTGTCTTTTAAGGTTGCACCTACCATTTTTCTTTCCATAATTTCTCACTGCGTCGTCCTCAATTTAAGCTGAACCCTCTTTGTAAGTCTCCATGTTTCTGCTCCGTAGCTAAGTGCCGGCAGGACACAGCTGTTATATACCTTCTTCTTGAGGGATAGTGTTAATCTACCTGTCATGACTTGAGAGTGCTTGCCAGATGTGCTCCACTATGATCTTTAAAACTGGCACTGCTGACAAGGCCCTACGAACAGGTGGCGATTCGCGCAAAGCAAGCAACGAAGGGCCATAATTTTAGAGAATCAGGGAAACTTCAATGTAGGACTTCAATGTAGGACTTTATAAAATACAATTTATAAATATCGTAAAACAATCCTGTGAAATTAGAGTTACGTCCATATATTCAGCCAGCTGTCCATTCATTCATCAATTCACCCATCAAGTTCGTTCATCCATATGTTTCTCGGCACCACTTACTTTCGTCCGTGACTTCAATACGCATAATACACCGGCGATCCTGGTGGCGTTACATTAAAAAACGAACTCTATGCAGTACCTCTCATTTATTGTTGTTGTTGTTTTTTTAGTTTTTGAAGCTGAATTCACAACGTTACAATAATTGCCGGTGTTACAGATATTGCTGCTACCATGCCGTCAGCCTGTCACCCTGCACGGGTTGATCCAGGGTGACGTATCCCGCACTCCAACCAAGACTGCAACAATATAACGCATTCATTTACAAGGATTTCAGAAAATACTTGAGAGATAGCAAGGAAAAGCATGCCCAAGAACTCCTCGAGCGCTTTTTAAACGCTTCTTCTTCTTCTTGAATGCACCATGCAGCGTGGCGGTATTTTTATATATCAATCTTTTCATCTTGTACAGTCCGCCACGGAGGTGTTGAGGTTGCGGTGCTTGGCTCTGGCTGAAAGATGACGGGTTCGATACCGGCCGTGGCGGTCGCATTACGATGAGGGCAATGTAGTAGAGGCACATGTACTGCGCAATAAATGAGCACTCCAAAAAACACCACACGGTCGAAATTTCTGGAGCTCTCCACTACGGCGTCTCTTATAATCAAATCATGGTTTTGGGACGTTGAAACTCGAGTGACATTATTACTGATTTCCTTGTACATTGGTACTTCTATGAATTTAAACTCTATATTGTTCATTTCATTTTCTTCAAGGTATCATTTTGAGTGGCCTTTATGTATGCAAAGTAATCAACACCAACTTGTCTCTTGTTTCTATTATTGCTATAATAATAAAAACCCTTTACTTTGTTGCTTCACCTCAAGGCGCAAATCGAAAGGAAACACAATTTCAGGTCATGAAGGTGCCTTGAAGAGATAACAAATATTTCACCGGGTGGTGTCGTAGAGTCCAACGTTTTGACAACAATATTGTTTTGCTTAATGGAGACAAGTGGTACGCTAAAGAGCACAAGGACACTTGCTAAAGTTTTCGCTCCAGCAATACCTTCTTTTAAGATATATTTATTCTCTGAAAGGGCCGATATACTGAAAAAATTGAAGTAAATTAGGCTCTCTTATAACTAACCAAGTGGACGCTAACAAGCCGATCAATATTTGTTCTTTCTGTCACATTATTTCAATACTATTCAAAAGAACATACACACAGTGGCAATCTTTTTGTTTTGTTTTTTCAAGTTCGCGTCAAAATCTTCTTTCTCGCAATTTTGTTTTCAATTTCGCGTGGGCACATGTACACGCACGCATGCAACCACACGCTCGAACACAGATAAAGTTCGGTGAACCTCCCTTTCCTGCTCCTCGCACCGAAAAGCCACTAGGTCCGCCCCCGCAGTATACGTGACATGCTCAAGCTTCCACTTCAGCCAGGTACAACGCGGCCGTTGCAACATGCCGTAGCCTACAATTATCTGCGTACGTTGTCAGACTTCGGATAAATTGAAGAGTACAAGGAAGACAGAACGAACAGAAAGACGCAACAAGAGCTCACGCATGTGCTGAATCAGTGCGTTTTTCTGCGTGTTCCATCTTTTTGCTCTGTTGGATACTTCTTCACCAGAGGCCTTGAGGAGACATCCTTGTTTTGTTTTTGTTTTTTTGTTTTTTTTTTTTCATTTCTCACTTCTAAACAACCTGACCACTTGCAAATATTACACCCATGGATCGCCCCACGTATGACTTCCATAATTTTATAGTTTGTACAGGGCTTTTACGCTTGTTTATAGCGCATTATTTTAGGCCACCGTGCAGTCTTAATACACTCTGTTGCAAAACTGCGATTGGGCCTAGCTGGAACATATCCATCTTGAAATTTTTGCGTAACCACACAGGGACACAGTGACCTGAGAGCGCAGATCCGAGGGGTATAAAGTGAAAGTTTTTTTTTAAATAAACCAGTTGTTAGTTAGATTGCGCCCGTTTGTCTTTCTTTCTGTGTCCCTGTGTGCTTGCGCTAAAATTTTGAGAAAGATGTACACCCTGTTGTAACAAACATTGGTTATCACCAACACCACGCAAATGACGTGGCGCTCTTTGGCCCCTTGTGTCCCTCGCGCCACAAAACCTCCACTAATCCATACTTTTTCAGTACGAAGCAACGCGTCCAAGCATCCCTTTGTGCTATAGAAATTATCGGAGACACCAATTATATCAGGCTAGCAGCAGGGCGAGTGTCTTACACAGACACGAAGATATGCTCGAAGGGTCATTGTACGTCGCATCGATAAGCTATCAATGCCCATAATACCTCGAAGAGAGCAAAAAATAGACTTAATCGAAGAAAAACAACCTTGAAAGTAGCAGTGCCAGGATATATCAAACTAGAAACGACAGTCTTTCGTGTCAACGACACACCGACAAGATCGGAAGATAATGAATTATATACGTTCATTGCGTCAAGAAAACGGTGAGTTTGTGACCTTTCTCAAACGGTGAACCTGTATCGTATCTCTGTGACCTTTCTCAAAGCCCTGCCGTCTCTGCGTGAGCTCCTCCCTTACTAACAACCCCGTTTACGAAATCACATTTCCCAAAGCCAGAGACTAATTGGCTACGCCGTCTTGTCACATTTAAATAGCGAGCTTTTGGGCGCAAAATCTTCTTTTGTGTTCAAGTCATCAATGTACATCTCACTTCCAGCTCTTTTCGAAAGTTACCTGGGAAAGAGACAACTTTGTGTTGTGTTGAAGTGCACGGAGGGCAGTGAAAGGGAAGTTTATGCGTGCAACGACAGCAGCACCAAGTGCGCAGCAGAGCTTCGAGCTAGCGGGCTGTGCTAGGGAACTGTGTGCTGTCAGTCAACAGCTCTAGTGAACCTTTACATTTCGTGGAGGGACGGGGAAGCGTTTCGTTCTACTTTCCTGGAGCTGTATTATCGGAAACTACCGTCTCTTCCACGCCGGACGCAGACCACCAAACGCTTCCCTGGCCACACGTCTCTTGCACTGGCAGTGTTTCGCTGCGAGAGCCTTCAATGTTCAGAGGAACCAATGAAAGCGACATTGAAGATTGGTGGTCAACTTACGAACGGGTGAGCGCTCTCAACAACTGGAACGACATGGAGAAATTAACGCGCGCATCGTTCTACCTTTCGGGTGTTGCCAGTCTATGGTTGAGGAACCAAGATATTCACGTTCAAGCATTGTCACTCTTCAAGACATCCATCACGGCAGTATTTAATAAACCCATCATCAGAAAAATCTAAGACGAACAGCGTTTGCGTTCGCGTGCACAGGACACGGGCGGAGACGCCCACTAGTTACATCGAAGACGCTGTCGATCTGTGCAGACGTGTCAACGCGAGCACAACAGAAACAAAACAAACTGAAGCACTTCATGGAAGGTATGATGACGATGTTTTTAGGGGCGAAGCTCCTTAAAGCGGCACCCTTTCGTCCCTTGTAGTCGTAACAAGTGTTACATTTTGACCTGCACGGTGGTCCCGGTGGGAGCTTTTTCCTGTGCTTTGTTGAACAATAAAAAGTTTGCGGCATGCGCGTTAACTTAAAGCTGAATGCGCCTGTCTCTCATTTCCCATTAGCAGCCATTGGCATGTTCCAGTAAAAAACGTTAGTAAAGTGTTAAAAGCCGACTTCTGCTTTCTCTCATTCCCAGTAGCAGCCATTTTTTACCTCCAGGGTAGTGCCTGGTGAGATTTCTCCTGAGCTTGATTAAACAATAAACATTTTTTGTTCAGAACGCCGTTGATTGATGAAATAAACCAACGAAAGACGCCAGATGTTTTCCAAGAGCAAAACGAAAAGACAACAGATGTTTCTAAAGCAAAACAAAAAGAAGACGCCAGCTGCTTAACGAAAGACGCCAGGTGTTTTTTTATTGGGCGAATGAACGGAAGAACTTTTTATGGTACTACTTCCAAGAGCTTCGCCCAATCTCATCATCATTCACATCGTGGATCTGCCGTCAATTTTTTTATATGTTTCTGGCAAATAACCTGATCACGATCGCTGACGTATGACAAATTACGGAAACTTCGAACTCTGACAAGGTGAGTTACAACATCCAATGTGGCGTCATTCCCTAACTTGACTTCCGGCCCGGAACAACTGTCGTTTTTTATGTAAATCAAGGCTTTCGCCCGTAATAATTTTGCAATGACATCTCCCCATTGTGCCCTTTATCCAAGAGCCGACCAGTACTCTGCCGTACCCCATCCATGACCTCATCAAAGGAAAGGTTGCCGAGGTGCTGAGATGCGGCCCACGAGCAAAATCTTCTGGCTGTCCCACTTGCATATGCCGCGGTAGCTGCTATGCCCGCCCAAAGAAGGCCACTTCCACTTATTCAGGATCACAGAAGGTGGAAGGGTGCGATACTATCTTCACCGGAGCAGCCTCCGTTCCGGAGAAGCCATGCCTTTACTCTTGGTGGCACACGCTTGCATCCAGCTTAGGCGTCCGGTTTAGATTGAGCTGAGGCAGGGAGGGGCTCCACCTCCTTAGCCATCTAAGATATGCGCCAAGCCCATATTTCTTGCCAGTCAGACCAGCATCACAATCTTTTGAAGGGACAGGATAGTGAAATAATGAATTGGTTTTAGGGGCGAAATAGGTAAGTTTATTGTACACTTAACTTGTACGTACACAAACGAAAGATTGGTAACAAGTAAAGACAGTGTATACATCTTCCAAATGAGCACCAAAATCTAATTGATCACTGGGTATCCAAATGTTACAAGTGAAAGGAAAATTAAAAGACAATCAAGTTAATCACATTTTGCAGGATAACACTTAGGCATGCGTACCAGAATGGGCGCATGGCTAGTACGGGACAACTTTAAACCTCAGCTGTCCCTCTTTTACTTTGAAGAAACGTGTGTGCCATCGTCGAAGGAAGGCCTCTTCTCCGTGCGTTTCCAGCTGCTGATCTAGGTAATTCCACACAATGAGCCGAATTTTCTGTAGTGCGGGATAGGCTCCTCTGTGCAGCTTGTGCCGTACTTCCGCTAAACAGCGTCGCCGCCATAGTACGTACAAGGTTGCTGCAAAGACCAGTCTTACAAACAGCCCACGCTCTGTTCCCATGCGTGCCGTGCGAAAGCCAAAGAGACGTTGTACCATGTGCCAGACGCCCCTCGCCACCGAGCACTGAAACAGAGCATGTTGGGCCGTCTCTCTTTTGCCACAGTTTGAGCAGCGGTCATTTGGAACGACTCCCCAATGCCGGTCGCGCGTAGGCAATGCCCTCCCGTCTTCTCAACCAATCAAATTCGCGCACATGGTTAGGTACGTGATTGCAACGCCATCGTTTTCATTTTCTCGTGCAGGATGCTGTTTCTTCCTCTTTGCTCAGTGTGCTACTTGTCACCATTTCGCTTATTTCTTGCGATGAAACATCTTCCAGACTACATGAACCTATTGATTCCACTGTTGTTTTTAAGCCACTGGTAGCTCTGTAAAACTTAAGCGGAATTTATTCTCGTGGTTTGATGTACGGATTGGCCGTGAAAGTACCTTTTAGTGTACTGCTTCAGTACATCATGAGCCTGTACCCGGGGTAGTTGCTGTCATCGGACAGCTTCTGTGTTGTTTTTGCAGCCAGCGCTCTCGTGAACGTTGGTATATCTGGGAGGCCCAAGCCTCCACGGTTTGTGGGAAGCTGTAAAAATTTCCTCCGTACCTTCGCTGGTTTTCCTCCCCAGAGGAAGGTCCCCGCCATAGAGGCGAGGCGTCCTGTAACACGGCGAGGTAACAGGGCGATGTATGCTATGTAAAACGCAAAAGCGCATGCCTGTGTCTTGATGGCTGTTGCTTTTGCCGTTAGTGACAGGTTAAAATGAGTGGCTGCTGCTATAACATCGGTAGATCTCCTAAACACGTCATCCCAGGTCTTTTTTGATAGATCTCCTTCCTCAAAGTATACGCCTAACACCTTAACAGCTTGAACGTATTCTAAGTCTCCTGGCAATAGTTCTCTGAAGCCTCCAAAGCGCAATGCGTTACATTTTGTGGTGTTTAAAAGAGCACCAGACAGATAGGAATACTCAGCAAAGAAGTCAAGGAATGTACTATAGCTAGACAAGTTACGAAAAAAGACCGAAATATCATCGGCGTATGCGACAATTTTGAAGGTTTCCTTGCCTGGCATCGGGAAACCCACTATGCACTCGCAGTTTGCAGCCTTTCTAATCAAAGGCTCTAGAGACAAAATGAATAATACCGGACACAACGAACAGCCTTGTCTCACCCCTTTTTGAATTGCAAAGCTTCTGGTCACTTCATTGTTGAAATAAAGACAGCTTGACAGGTCCTGATAAAGTATTTCTACCAGTCGCACATACTGCTCTGGGAGGCCAAATATGCGCAAAATAGCGAAAAGATACCCATGTTCAACTCTATCAAATGCTTTGGCCTGATCAAGAGAAATATATACTCCTGAGATTTGTTTTTCTTTGGCATATTCAAAGAGGTATTTGATGATTGTAAGAGGTACGAAGACGGAACGTCCTGGTACTGCACATGACTGCAAGGGGGACACAATCTCTTCCAAGAAAGGCCGCAGACGCCATGATAGCAGCGTGGCTACTAACTTATAGTCGGTGTTTAGAAGGGTAATGGGCCTCCATGATTTAGGATCTTACGGCTCCATACCTTCTTTCAGTAATAGAATCACCCTTCCTTCGCTGAAGGACTGCGGTTTATGGTCATCACGCAACAAAATATTCACGAGATCGGTGATCGCATCTCCCAAGATATCAAAGAAACGCAGATAAAATCCCGTGAATTTTCCGTCTGGGCCTAGTGACGTGGACATATTCATTGATTTTAGGGCGTACCATACTTCTTCTTTATCTGTTTCTGCATATAATACTAAACAGTCTTCCGAGCCTAGCGATGGTAAACCTTCGCAAAAGGCTGAGAGTTTAGCAGTAAACTCGTCGTCCTGTGCGTCGTGTTCTGCAGTAAACAGTTTTGCAAAGTAGTCTCGGAAAACTTTATGAATTTCATCCGGGTCATTAACAATGGTATATGTACCGTGCGCTAAGCAATTGCGCCACTGGGGAACACCATTAACAATGGTACCATCCTCTTTAAGTGCATCATCGATGTAGCGGGGCTGGCATCGACGATCTCGGTTTCTTTGCGCATATGTCAAGTTTTCAATTTCATCTGTCGATAAGTGAGCCTTGTAGCCTGGGACCTCTGCTTTGAAGATTTTGATACTTAATTTTTTGTGCTTCAAGGTATTCGAGCATAGCGAACGTAGTTGACCCACCCCTTTCAATAATTTGAATGCGTCAGAGAATCTCATTCATCTTGGCCGTGAGGCGAGCGTGGCGCGCTTTTCCTGCCTGTTGAGCTATAAGGCGCCAGCGAGATTTTAAGTGGTCCCATGTAGCCGGAGTTATGCAACCCACTTCTGCCAGTGAGGCCGCCAGCTCAGTTTGAGGTACGGAAATGCTTTTGTCATCATGAAGAATAGTTGGGTCCATCCTCCATGGTTTGTGGATTCTAGTTGCTGTGCTCACGTTCAATGTGAAGAGTAACGTAGCATGATCGCTGAGTTTCTGCTGGCTTGGCGCAAGCTGGACCACCTCACATGCTTGTAGGTTCGCTAAAAAGTCTTCGGGCAAATAAACTCTATCGATTAGGCTTTGTTGAATGCCACAAGCGCGGGTTGCGACGAACCCGACTCCATGTAGAGTTAACCACCCATCTGACAGCTTGAGATATTGAACTAATTGCTGCAGTTCTCTAGCGTAATAATTGTTGGCGCCTTGGCCGGGACCCCTGACGTCTCGTGTAGTATCGAGCACGAAGTTGAAATATCCGACAAGCACATATGATATCGGCTTGATCAGAATATTTCTGACATCGTTATAGAACCCGTTCGAGTGTTAACAGGATTCGGCTTTTACTTTCTTACGGCTTGCACTTCGTATCTACTTCCCACCTTTAACCACCTCGAGTTCATGGTATATTCTAGTTCATTGTATTCATGGCACTGTGGCTCAACGCTCCCTGAACCTTTCTAAAACTAAGGAGGTTACACCCAGCGAGTATAACGTAGCAACCCTTTCTTGTCAGATAGTGCTGAATGTACATGCCAATGGCTCCTAATGGGGATCGCAGCGTGCGCGTTAACTAAAAGCCGAATGCTCCTGTACATTGAGCACTATTTTTTATTGTTCAACAACGCACAGAAGAAATTTCTCACCGGCACCACCTTGGAGGTCAAAATGTTATACTTTTTACACACTACAACGGCTACGAGGGACGAACGGGTGCCGCTATAAGGAGCTTCGCCCCTAAAAATTTGCAACGTACGCGTTAACTAAAAGCCGAATTCTCCTGTCTCTCATTCCCCATTAGCAGCCCTTGGCATGTACATTGAGCACTATCTGACAAGAAAGGGTTACTAAGTTATACTCGCAGGGCGTAACCTCCTATGTTTTAGAAAAGTTTAGCGAGCGTTGGGCCACAGGGCCATTTGCGTTCCAAAATTAGTTTTTCTAAGGCGAGTTCACACCTACAAATGGACATGATGTCCTAAACCAAAACTCGAAAATAAAGAGTAAGAGCATGATTTTCCTACTTCTTCTCGCTTCCATTTTCGAGTTCAGCGCTGCTGTATCACGCCCTGTATTCGCTACAACACAGTAAATTTCAAATAAACGACATATGAAATGAAGATATTGACTTCGATATTCCTTGAAGAAGTGATCCGAAACGGCATGGCAAAAAAAAGAAGTTTAAAGGAAGAGGAAGATGAGCTGAAGCACTTGTCAAGACGTTCTATAGATGCTAAGAAGAAGAAAACGCTGCTAGTTGTCCAGAATAGTCGAGTGTTGCCAGGAAGGACCACTCGCTCTTCAAGTCTAGTAATCGCCGTTACGCCCATGCGACACGGCATCGACGAAAGCACAATTATGTTAATTTTATAGCAAAATATTACCAGACCATGTCCATTGCGTTGGTTTTAAACTTATTGAAACTTATTATGAAATGTCCAATATATATGAGCCAAATACCAACCTTACTCCTGAATATCGACGATTGTGGGCTTTAGCCACAATATAGACTTGAGGCATTTAGGGGAGAGGAACGCACTGGCAAACAATAGTTTCAGCAGGCCCGACCATATGGCCAGTAGCAAGAAAGTGCGTTTTTCTTAGTTTCAGTTAGAGTGCACTTGGCCCTCTCAGAAAAGAAAAGCCATTATATTTTTCTAAAATCTACACACGTCACGTCGCGGACTTCAAATTGTACTTGTCCCATTATTGGGGACGTTAGCTCAACGAGATTTCCTCAAACTCAATTGTTATGTTCAGTCTCAGACCCCCTAAGAGGTCAATGGTCTTTTTATTTATCCCTTAAGACCTGCGTAGGACATGGTACACGCTGTCAGAATTTAGGAGTTCATGGCGTTTTCAATGTGACGCCGTCACCTCCGTTTTAGATGCGGAGCATCTTATACTCGCGCCTTGTAGTGCGCCGTCCGCACCGCTTCTCGAACATTCGACAGCTGACGCGCGCGCATGCGCCGTCGCGCCGTCGCCCACTCTTCCACCATCTGTGCATCCCTTCCTCCTCTACACACCGCGCGCGCTTCACTCCTCCACCATCTGTGCACCCTTCCTCCTCTACACACCGCGTTCGACATCTACAATTCTCCTGATTCTCCAGTGGACGCGCATGTGGCGTCGCGCTTCGAGAACATTCAACAGCTGACAGTGCATGCGCCGTCGTGCTGTATATATACTCAAGGTCGGCGCTCGCTCGCTCAGTTGCCGCTCGTCGGTTGGTTTGTACGGCGCGTCGACGTCCAAGGTCACGGTGAAATGAATTCCAACGAATCCACAAACACAATGATCAACGTCCCTTCGACCAGCGCCGCCCTTTCGCATACGTGTGTACGTGTTCACTCATTTAACACCCCCTCCTACAACCACGTTAACCAATTTAGCCATCGACCCAAGTAAGTCGCAATTTAACACCCCATTTCACAACCACGTTAACCAATTTAGCCATCGACCCAAGTAAGTCGCACTTTAACACCCCGTTAACCAATTATATGGTCCGCATCCTCCTCAGTGTTCCCCCGAGGGAAGCTGCGGGCAATTTTTTTCTTTTAGCAAGTTTTCTCGCTTCCCAAGCACCTTTTCATCCGCCATTGTGGTATAGCGGTAATGGCGCTCGGCTACGCAACCGAAGGACGTGGGTTTGATCCCATCCTATTGCTTTGTTCAGGTCACTCATTAGCACAATGCGCACACTCCTCTACGCATTGACATTCCCATGAGCTCGAAGCGCGCACTGTAAGTTCTGGATACGTTGAATAAAGTCCTTGCAGGCCTTCTTCAACATCATGGGTTGCAGTGCACTTCATCTAAGACAGTCGAAGTCAATCCGTATATACTGTCTGACTGTTCGCAGTTTTATTAGTTTTTGGGCATGCGCTGCACAGGTGCTGCTGTGGGTGCCATAGTATTACTTTGCTTGTATTGCCTTGCTTCATTCCTTCCATCCTTCCTGCCTGCCTTCCTTCCTTCTCTATTCGATTCCTCCATTTCCCCGTTCCCCTGTGTAGGGTTGAAAACCAGGTGCAACCTGGTGAACTTCCCTACCTTTTCTTTGCTTTTCACTCTATCTCTCTCTATCTCTCTACGTATGTTCATGCGGACGTTTTATGTGTGAGAAAATATAAACGCAAAGAAATTTCAAAACCTTCAGAAAAGAGAACTATAGCCCTCCGAAACCCCCCCCCCTCCTCGCTACGTCCATGCTGTAGTGTCTTGGGTCCTTTTATGCGCAAATACAGACCGAAAAGGAGGCCTATTTGCTCGAGGCTCATACAACAAGCATGTGTGTTTTTAAGAAAAAAAATTACATATCCACGAAGTGAATGAGGATAAGTGGGACGAAGCGTCCATCCGTCCGTCCGGATGGACGGAAGCATGGACGAACGCACGGACGGACTCACGAACGGATGAGCGGACGGACAGATAGAAGCACGGGCAGACTCGCGGAAGCGGGCGGACTGACGGACGGACAAAAGTATCGGACGCTTCGCCCCCACTCGTCATTCACTGCGTGGATATGTTGTGAAAACCACTAATGCCATTCGATTATCTTACTCCGAAGGACATATACACACAGGCTCATCTATTGGCAACTAGAGGTGCCTACATACTACTACCACGGGTTTCACTACTACGACTACAAATGAAGGAACGACCCACGACCTAAGGAGATTTGCCCCGAAAATAAACGAATCTCCAACAAACGATTAGAGCCTCCTCGGCCGCTTTCGCAAGGCCCGTAAGACGTTCCTTAATTGTGGGCAATATCTCGCCAACCTTCACTCCTGTGTCAATAGGGACGCACTCAATTAAAAACCACCAGTCATCGACAAAACGAAAGGATTTCACACTATTGTGTTTTCTAACATCCCCTTGTTTGCTACGCTAGAAAATGTTGAAGTGTGCAAAGACTTTACCTTTATCGATGACTTCCTGTTTTTTTTTCGCAACGTCTGAGTTTTGTTTGTTTTCTATAAGCACCAAGCTAATTAATACACGCTATGCGTTTAGTGATCGCGGTCCTTCTCTAATCTTGTAAAGAACGGGGCATACGTGGTCTGCTCATGAAGCACGCATTCCTTAGGAGTTCTAGAAGAATGACTCATTTAATGTAACTCCCTTGGCACGATCTACTCGCGTGACAATTGTTTGGTTGATTTAAAGCTGTACAAGTCTTCCAATAATAAAATAGTTTTTCGAGTTTTACGTTCAAAGACTACCATGTAATTATGATCAACAACGCAGAGTGGAGGGCTCCTTGTGGTTTCCTTAACATGCTTCTGAATCTAAGCACACGGACCTCAGGTCTCTTTAACGCCATCAAAAATGCGGCCGCCGCGGATGGGATCCCACACCGCGGCATGCGGGTCAGCCGTCGAGCACTGTCTGTTCTCTCCACAGTCGCATTTCTCGTTTATTCTACTTCTGATGCAAAAACAAGACTCCGCTTGACAGGGGTAGCAACGTGGGCTCATTGACATGCCAAAACCTTCCTGCATCGCGCAATTATAGCTGTGAAATATTTTTATTTGTTTTTGTAACTTTATTTTCATTTTTTAATAATTTATTTTTGCTGAACACGCTTTGTATACCTTTAACGCGCTTACGACAAACAGCTCTCTTCCGTTTTCTGGAAAGCGGTTGATGTGTTTCCGTGAGGCGCCAGGTCGTGAAATTGCCTAGGGATCAGGGAGGACTCGGAATTCCCAACCAGGGCCTCATGGCCAGAACGCTTCACGTCAGATGGACCCGTATTTTGTTAGACTCGAAACGTGACACTGCAATCGGAGCGAAGGTCTGCGCTCCGTTGACAATGATAGGCTACACAGGCTGAATTCAACGTACGCGGCCACGCCGCCTGGGATCCTACGGGCTTTTCGAGACAAAACACCATTTGAGTGGTCCCGATAGCTGCATGAACGCGCTTGCACCCGTTGTCGCGTGCTGTGCAGCAACGGTGTAGGAAACTGAGCAAACACCCTCAGTACAGAAGAAACGCACAAATAAAAATACAAGGAAGGAAGTTTTTCGTTTTGTTGGCGTTATCATCCGCATTGTCTAATGTCGCAGTCTAGCTGCTGCGATAATTGTTCCAGCGATATGAAAGGGACGCGTTAGTCGTACAAGGCATAGTTAGCGGAGCAGCCAGAAACCTTCTTCAAAGGAAGATTGATTGCTCTGGGGGGCTTAACGTCCCAAAACCACCATGTGAATAAGAAAGACGCTGTAGTGGAGGGCTTTGGAAATTTCGACTCTCTGGGGTTCTTTACCGCACACCGAAATCTAAGCACACGGGCCTACAGCATTTTCGCCTTCATTGAAAATGCAGCCGCTGCCTCCGGGATTTGATCCTGCGACTTTCGGCTCAGCAGCCGAGTTCCTTAGCCACAAGATCACCGTGGTGGGGCTTTTTTTTTCGATGGGTGCAACAAATTGCTAATCTCATAGGAATCCTCCTAGAATGTGTTAGTGGGACAAATTCGACCCCCTAAGAGACGATTCCGCAACACCGAAAAACGCCGCAAAAACGTTTTCGCGGCATGCAACTCCCACCAAAGTGCTCCAGGCAGGGACCTCTTATTATGTTTTCGCGTGTATTCTTTGGTTCATATTCAAAACGACAAAGCGTTTTTTTCTCTATTTCCTCATTTGTACATGCACATGCCAGCCAAATTTCATGCTCTCAAATGCATTGGCGTAGCCTGGGGCAGGAGTGGAGAAGCGATGAATACAGTATGCCACTGGGTATAGCTGTACAAAATTGGGCTTCCTTGTTCATTTACACATCCACACACAACACACAAAATTCGTTTTACTTGCTTGTGAGGTGTATGAAAAATAAGAAAGGTACACTGAAAAGTGATTAGGCTCATTACGAAAGTATACTTTAATAAATGTAGCCGAGGCCCTTGAGAATTGACTATATTTACCCCGGAAATACAGAAACGATCATTTTTTACGTCGTTGAGTACCATGTAGCTCTCTTAAAAAATCTGTGTTGCAGGGCTTGTCATGTTGGTCTGATCTTAGGGGTGAAGCTCTTTAGAGCGGCACCCGTTTGTCCCTCGTGGTAGTGCGTAACAAGTCTTACGCTTTGACCTTAAAGGTGGTGCCGGTGGGAGATTTCTCCTGCGCGTTGTTGAACAATAAAAATTCGCAGCATGCGCATTAGCTAAAAGTAGAATTCTCCTGTCTCTCATTCCCTCTTAGCATCCATTGGCATGTACATTGAGCACTATCTGACAAGAAAGGGTTGCTTCGTTATACTCGCTGGGCGTAACTTCCTTGGTTTTAGAAAGGTTCAGCGAGCGTTGAATACAGAGAACTAGTATATACCATGAACTCGAGGTGCTTAAAGGTGGGAAGTAGGCACGAAGCGCAAGCCGTAAGAAAGTGTGCGTGTGCCACCTCTCGTTTAGTTCTTGGAATGTCCGCTGGAAGGCGATGCTTCTATATGCGGAATATATGATAAAAATATGCGAGATGATGGTACTTGGAGTGCTGACTGGATGTACAAACGGACACACAGATGCATGGACGGACGCACGGATTGCTGCACGGACGGATGGACGCATGGACAGACGCAGGGGCGGATGCATGGACGAATGCAAGGACGGACGCACGGATGGACGTGCGGACGCACGAACAGACGCACGCACGGACGTGCGGATGGACGCACGGGCAGCCACACAGACGCACGCATGGACGGACGGAAGCAAGAACGAATGGACAGACGAATGCTTCGCCCCACTCCCTATCATTCACCCCGTGGATATCTGCCATTTTTTTGGATATCCGGAAGAAAGCAGAACTAGATAAGACAGACTCGAGACACCAACAGCATTGTTACCAGTCTTCATGCATTGTTAACAGTCTTTGTGGGCCACAGGCCACATACGAAACGAACATGCAAGAATGTGAGTATACGGCTTGCGTGAAGTAATTTCAGCTGGAGCCCCAGTTTAATATAAGCACTGCTGCAAAACTTGCTCCAAGCGGCTGTATTCATTGTGAATCACAGCCTAATCTAAGTGGTGAGACAAAGAAAAAGCACGATAGTCCTTGCAAGGGCACAGACTGACGTGGCTTTCTTGCCTCTTTGCACTTCGTTCTTTTAAATGCTGCTTGATTAACATGATATGATTATAGTTTCTACTAATTATTATGATGCATAATGCGAGACACGTACCGACGCTATGAACATTAACTTATATGTTGTTCGCATTTATTGGTGTGTTATAAATACGGCTCAAAATCGTTGTTGAACGGTGAGCTTGTTGGTACGTACATTGCACAAAAATGCCGTTTACATACCGCATCTTTTGCAGAAGCATACACGCAGTGTCAGCTACTGCACATTGGTTCATTTACGAGTTCAGCAGCTCATATATAGCCTGCTCTAATTGCATAAATAGGTATAACAAATAGATTGACTTAGTAGTCATACATCCGGTGCAGGTGCACTAGGCCAAACTCATGATACTACGCGGCAGTTCTGTTGGCTGATGAATGTAACGGTCCCAAAAACCACTCCGAATTTAAATATGAGAGAGCGGTATCTTTCGCACCTTTGTTATCCTTCCTACATATATACGCTATCTCTTCCTCGCGAGTTATTTCCTTATGAAACACGTGGACAATATCAGCACTGGGCATTGAGGCGGTCACGATATCGCTGTTATCCCCTTTCGCGCTGTCGAAAGCACACAAAACACACGCGAAATCAGTTGATTCGTGCACGACAGCCATACAAGACAATACAGACCAAGCGTGCGACTGCATGGCAAAGCAGGGTGGGAATATTCATAACTAAGATACCTCTTATATGGTGCAATCGAGAGGACATTTCTTAACGAGTCACGGGGGCAGCTCGTGGACGTCATGAAGTGTCCGCACAATGCCGGAAAACGCTAAATGAATCACTCGTACTGTATATCTCCTGAGGTTGGTCAGGGGCCCTTAAAATGCGTTACTGATAGATATGTGGGGTTTAACGTCCCCAAACCATCAAATGCGTTCCTGTTCACTTACGCACACAGTTTGCCCTCCAATATAAACAGCTTACAAAATTTTTCTTTCGGTGCCATGTGTGTTTACCTACAGCAACTTTGAGCGCCAAAAGTATGGCAACTCCAGCAACTTTGAGTGCCGGCTCTCTCGAGCCGTTGGTGCTACGATAGCGTTGCATAATTGAAAGGAGGCATTGAATGCTGCAACAAACAAGTGCGAAAAATTCAAGCATGCACCACTTGAAATTGTGGGAAGGTTTTTAGGGCATTCCGATTGATAATTACAAGTACATGATGCATGATCTCACACACTTACAAAGAAAATAACGATAAGCAGAAGCACCACCAGCCATCCGTCTTGTTTGGCTAGGCTGCTCGGCTGCGTACATGAAGGTTGCGGGTTCGATTCCTGCGGCGGCGGTCGCGTTTCGATGGAGGTGAATTGTAGAGGTCCGTGTACTGTGTGACGTCAGTGCACGTTAAAGAACACCAGTAGGTCGCAATTCTCAGAGCCCTCCACTACGGCGTCTCTCGTAATCATAACAAGGCTTTGGGACGTTAAGACCCAGATATTATTGTTAGCACCATCTGTCACTAACACCTTTGTTTGCCGTCACTGTTTGTCGCTCTCGTTTGCTTGTGCTTGAATACTAAAGCTGCAGCGCATTGCGCCACCTGCTGTACGTGACTGCTACTATGCACGCCTACGGCAATACATATTGCTCACGGTCACTGGGTCGTTAGGCTTAAAAGTTTTCTCGCGTGCAGCTCAGCTCTGCTTATGACGATCCAACTTTGAGCTGTTCAGCGGACCATAGAAGCCGCTAAGAGTTCAGAAATCTAGGAAGTCACTTGGGCGTGACCTTTTGCCTGTCCCACTAACTTGCAAGACGTTGAAAGGCATGTGTACGTGCTTTCTCATATGCAAAAATCGAACTGACTAAAAGAGGAATCTCTTGAGCACGTGCGCAAAAGATGTATTGTTTTGAAACAAGGCTCAAGGCAAGACAGCTTGTATTTTTTATTGCTGTAAGGTCTCAAACAAGAGAGCTTTCTCACGAATAATCTGAAACGGGTTATTATGTTAGCTTTAAGTTACCACCCCGCTTTCTTCCTACTTATCGTAGTGAAAAAAAAAGAAAAACTTCAGCGGAGAACACTTAATTTCGCGCTGGCACCACTTTCGCACACAACAAACATCTCAGATCTCAACGCATCGAGATGGCCATACAAGACTTTTGTAGCGATGAAAAGCCACAAAAATGCTGCAATCCTGACGATGACTTCTGCACAGCCTTGCACCCGCCATGGTGGTCTAGTGGTCATGATCCTTGACCACTGACACGCATGTCACGCGCACCACTCCCGGCGGCGGCGGCCACATTTTCTATGGAGGCGAAATTGTTCGAAGCCCGTGTGCTTAGATTTAGATGCACATTAAAGAACTCCAGGTGGTCTAAATTTCCGGAGCCTTCTACCAAGTTCATAATCGTATCGCGGTATGGGGACATGATACTTAAATATGGTTATATGCATTACGCCAATCGACAGAACAGACAGTGGTCGGCAGATCCTACAAAAAAACCACGGCTGCAAAATGGGTGGTAAACGAACCGCTGCAAAGTTTGCAAAGACAACGAAGTGCGTCACCAAGCGAGCTGCATTCTTTTGTCGCATCACCGCTTGCACGCTTATCCCACCTGTCTCCCTTTTTCTTCATCTCTGCCCTTTCCCCTCAAATCGGAGAACGCATTGCCTGGGCTGGCTCGCGCTGCGCACGCCACACACTCACTTCGTCGTTTTCGCCAACTAGCGTAGCAAACCAACGCCCCTTTAGTCGGCGTTGAGCAAACGCTCCCCACACCCACTACCCACCCAACCACCTCCATGAAAGCCAGCAGCGAGATCAGGCGCATAGTCGTTTTCGTCTCATTTCATAGTAGCTTCGCTCAAGCGCTGTATTCGTACACGAAACAACTGGTAGCTTTTTTTTTTTTTTCGCCGAGTATTTTGTTCCTTCAAGGGCATCTTTCGTATCAGTGCGAGCTGCATTGTTTTGGGGGTGTTCTCATGAAAATCGTTGCTCCCGCGATGACTTTTTGAGATTCTTTCTGGCGCTTAGCTTGTATATATACAGAGAAAACGTTTTGGCAGTTTTCAAGGAACATAAATTTGTGATCTGCACATGCGGATCGTTTGGGTAGATCTAAGGGAGATGGTACGGTTTGCAGAGGGTGCTTCAACCACCCTATAGTAATGTTCGTTTGGGCCTGCAGCCTCTGCAACCATTGTTCACGAGCAAGCAAACACTGCCCTGAGGGCTAGCAATTAATGGTAAGCTAGCAATCCCCCCCCCCCCCCCGTGATAGCACGAGGCAATGAATGTTGTCACGTGGTTATGACGTCGACCACGCTGACTGTTGACGACGGCAACAGTCTGCGTGTAGACGATTGAAATTCTTCTTGTGGAGGGGAAACTAAGCGTAAAACTACATCAAGGCATGCACGCTTTACTATCGGCGACAAATAAAACCCGAACAGTGGCAAGCCTTCGCGATGGTATAGTGCACGCCATCCACTTATCACGATTAACAGGCGCGCGAATTCTGTTCAGCAGCACTGCGCACATATATGCGTGCCTGTACAGAGTGATCAGTGAACGGCATGCACTATACCATAGCGAAGGCTTGCCGCTGTCCGGGTTTCGTATGACGCAGATATTACATTGATATAGGCGAACAGAGCGTCGGCCGTCGATAAACTGGTCAACGTTGGAACTTGCAGTCTCATAACAATCACATTGAATTTGCCTGCCTTATCACTGGTCGTCGCGCAAGCTCTGCAATAAGCTCTAGTGTCCGCGTACCGAGCGCCATCTTAAAAAAAATGATCTGTAATAATCTTGAAGCTTCTCGAATGCTGAAGGTGCGGTTCGCGCTGCGCACTGCTGAGTCTTCGTAGGCGTAAACGAAATACAGCGACAATTAAGTGAAATAAGAAACGCGCATGGCAATATGAACCTGGATGAATGGCAGCACACGAGTCGGCGTGCGCAAGATTGTTTAGGGGATTCCCTCTCCTGCTAAAGGAAAGTTATATTAGTGTTACAGAGAGGTTCAGGATGTTAGCTGAAATGCGGTCAAGCGACTCCCCAAGTCAATCGAGAAATTACACTTCTCTACATTTCGCTGTGCTCTCATAAGGCAGTGAATATTGCAACAGTCTGGTATTAAAAATATGTTCTTATTAGCACAGGTATATGCTTTCGGCCCCTGATGAATTTAAAATTAAAGGGACCCTGCAACATTTTTTTAACATGGACGTAAAAACACTGCCATTAGGCAGTTGAAGCTCCCAAGAAAACGTGAGCGAAATATTAGAGCGCAGCACGCGGCAAAATTCATAATGTATTCTCAAAGTCAGCTAAAAATTGCTTTCTCTTCTATGGACAAATGAAGAAACAAGCCCAAAAATTTCTCATCACATCCACTGCTTTATTTGAGCATGCCGCATTCGGTCCTTACTCGGGCCGCAGCAGGGGTCCGCAACTTGTCCGAGCGCACGAGATCGCAGTATTCGAAGAAGAAATTGCCGCCTGCATCTTCCCACAGGGGCAACTTTCCACTTTTCAATCGGAAAAGCTGGCTTTTCCATAAATTTCCGCTATGGGTTGATTCAGACCCTTTTCATTTATTTTATTCTACTTTAACTTGGTATGCTTCGGCAGGTACAGGTTTCTCCTACGCATTTATTTTTCAATTTCTTTTATATTGTCACGTGGGTCGTGACGTGGACAAATAGAGCACACTGCGAGTCGAATAATAAATTGTTTATTTGAGCGAACCTGTGCCCAGTAAACAGAAAGTCTGACTACAGTAGCAGTCTTTGACTGATAGCGGCGAACGGAGCGTCGGCCGTCGATCAACAACTGACAAGCGGCGAAGCGCGTCGGCATTTATACTCTTGCCATTGAAGGTTCTAGCGTCATCGCTGGCGGTGGCGTAGGTTCCAGAACAATCTGTACAGTTCGCAGAGTGGGCGTGATCTTATCGAAATGATCTACTACAGTCCGGAAGCTTCTCGAGAACTGCAGGCGCAGTTTGCGCTGAGAATTGTGTAGTGTTTTCGGACGATAACAAAACTTGGGAAATGGAACGTGGCATTGCCCCCTCTGAAAACGGCATCGTCCCAATGCTCTAACTAAAGATGAATTTGATTGATTTGTGAGGTTTAACGTCCCAAAACCACGATATGATTAAGAGAGACGCCGTAGTGGAGGGCTTCGGAAATTTCGACCACCTGTGGTTCTTTAACGTGCACCCAAATCTGAGTACACGGGCCTACAACATTTCCGCCTCCATCGGAAATGCAGCCGCCACCGCCGGGATTTGATCCCGCGACCTGTGGGTCAGCAGCCGAGTACCTTAGCCACTAGACCACCGTGGCGGAGCTACTAAAGATGAAGGTACAACAATAATGCAGGAAAGTACAATGAATAAATTACGATATAACAATAATTTAAAAAAACACTGTTTCAGTTTGTTAACGCGCATGAAACGGCGTGAGGCGCGCGACATGGACGACTTCAGGTTGCGATCGACGTCGTTGAGAGTTCGTGATGCTGTCGGGGACAACCTCGTAATCAAGTAGGCCGAGACGTCGAACCACCCTGTACGGTCCGAAGTACCGTCGCAGAAGCTTTCACTTAGTCCACGTTGGCGTATCGGCGTCCACACCCTAACACGTTCACCGGGCTGGTATTCCACGAAGCGTCGTCGAAGGTTGTAACGGCGGCTGTCGGTCGTCTGTTGATTTTTGATACGGACACGCGCGAGTTGTCGGGCTTCTTCGGCGCGTTGAAGGTACTCACTCACATCGAGGTTTTCTTCGTCGGTGACGTTGGCTAACATGGCATCGAGCGTCGTTGCCGGGCTCCTTCCGTAGACCAATTTGTATGGAGATATCTGCTTCGTCCCCTGCACTGCCCTGTTATATGCGAAGGTCACGTACGGAAGAATGGCATCCCACTTCTTGTGTTCGACATCGACGTACATTGCCAGCATGTCGGCGATCGTCTTGTTAAGCTGCTCGGCGAGGCCGATGGTCTGGAAATGGTACGCTGTCTTCCGGCGGCGGTTTGTCTGGCTGTATGCCAAGATCGCTTGAGTTAGGTCGGCAGTAAATACCGTTGCTCTGTCGGTGATAAGGACCTCCGGGGCGCCGTGACGTAGGACGATATTTTCGACGAAGAACTTAGCTACCTAGGATGCACTGCCTTTGGAAAGGGCTTTTGTCTCGGCATAGCGGGTGAGCTAGTCGGTAGCTACCACGATCCACTTGTTTCCGAAAGCTGACGTCGAGAACGGCCCCAGTAGGTCCATACCAATCTGCTGGAAAGGTCGGCAAGATGGTTCAATTGGCTGCAGAAGTTCCGCTGGCCTTGTCGGCGGTGTCTTGCGTCGCTGACAGTCCCGGCATGTCCTCACATAACGAGTGACGTCGGTGGTAAGACGTGGCCAGTAGTACCTTTCGAGTATCCTCGCGAGCGTGCGAGAAACACCGAGGTGCCCTGTCGTCGGATCGTCGCGCAGGGCCTGCCGGAGTTCTGGTCGCAGAGCTGAAGGCACCACGAGGAGGTACTTAGCTCGAAGCGGTGAAAAGTTTTTCTTTTGTAGAAGACCGTTTCACAGGAAGAACGACGCAAGTGCGCGCTTGAATACCTTCGGGACTTCGACGGTCCTGCCTTCGAGGTATTCTATTAGGGCCATAAGTTCCGGGTCGGCCCGCTGTCGTTCAGGGAAGTCGTCGGTAGTTATCGTTCCCAAGAAGTAGTCGTCATCCGGGTCGTCGGGTGGTGGTTGGTCGAAAGGTGCACGAGAGAGACAGTCGGCGTCGGAGTGTTTCTTGCCGGACTTGTAAATGACAGTAATGTCATATTCTTGATGTCTCAGGCTCCATCAGGCGAGGCGACCTGAAGGGTCCTTCAAGGTGGCTAGCCAACACAAGGCGTGGTGGTCGCTCACAACTTTGAAGGGCCTGTCGTAGAGGTAGGGGCGAAATTTCGACGTAGCCCAGATGATGGTGAGGCATTCCTTTTCTGTTGTGGAATAATTGGCTTCTGCTTTAAATAGCGATCGGCTGGCGTAACTAATAACCCTTTCAAGTCCGTCCACCCTGCACAAGAACGGCGCCAAGACCTACGCTGCTTGCGTCAGTGTGTATTTCTGTCTCGGCGAATTCGTCGAAATGGGCAAGTAACGGAGGCATCTGGAGGCGATGTTTAAGCTTCTGGAAAGCGTGTTCCTGCAGCGTTTCCCACTTGAACCCCACATCGGCCTTGGTAAGGTTAGTGAGAGAATCGGCGATATGGGCGAAAATTTTGACGAGCTGCCTATAATAGGCGTACAGGCCCAGAAATCGGCGCACCGCCTTCTTCTCAGTGGGCGGCGGGAAGTCGGTGATGGCGGCTGTTTTCCGTGGATCGGGACGAAGCCAGACTTGCTAATAACGTGCCCCAGAAACAAGAGCTCCTCGTACGCAAATCTGCACTTTTCTGGCTTCAGTGTGAATTCGGACGTCTTGATGGCTTGAAGTACAGCTTCAAGGCGCCGAAAATGCTCGTGGAAACTCGAGGAAAACACGACGACGTCGTCCAAGTACACAAGGCAAGTCTGCCACTTCAATCCTGCCAGTACTGTATCCATCACGCGTTGAAACGTTGCAGGCGCTGAGCAAAGACCGAAGGGCATCACTTTAAACTCGAAGAGGCCGTCCGGTGTTATAAACGCCGTCTTCTCTCGGTCTCTTTCGTCGACTTCGATTTGCCAATAGCCAGTCTTGAGGTCCATTGACGAACTGTACTTGGCATTATGGGGCCGATCAAGTGCGTCGTCTACTCGTGGGAGAGGATACACGTCCTTTCTTGTGATTTTGTTCAGACGGCGATAATCAACGCAGAAACGTAGGGTTTCATCCTTTTTCTTCACTAACACCTCGGGGGATGCCCATGGACTCTTGGACGGTTGGATAATGTCATCCCGCAGCATTTCACAACTTGTCTCTTCTGGCCTCACGTTATCGCGTCGAAACCCTGTACGGACTCTGACGGAGTGGTCTGGCATTTTCTTCGGTTATGATGCGGTGTTTCGTGATTGGGGTCTGCCGGATTTTTAATGACGACGAAAAGCAATCTTCATATTGCAGGAGCAGGGCCTTGAGCTGTTCTTGCTTATGGTTCGGAAGTCTGGGATTGACATCGAAAGCTATGGGAGGGGCTTGGTTCCTCTGAGCAGGTTCCGCAGAATCGGTGAGGGCGAAAACACTGGTGGCTTCGACAATTTCTTCGATGTATGCGACCGTTGTTCCTTTGTTCACATGTTTGTACTCATTGCTGAAATTCGTGAGCATAACCGTTGCTTTGCCTCCCCGCAGCTCTGCAATTCCTCTTGCGACGCAAATAATTCGGGTGACCAACAGATGCTGACTGCCTTCAACGACGCCTTCCAAGTCAGGTGATTTAGGAGCGCCGACTGAAATAATGACGCTTGAGCGAGGCGGAATAGTGACTTGTTCTTCCAGCACATTTAAGGCATGGTTTCCTGACGGTGTGCTTGGCGGTAGGGCTTTTTCTGTGGATAACGTTATCGACTTTCTTTTTCGGTTGATGACAGCACCATGGAGGCATAAGAAGTTCATGCCAAGGATGACATCTCTCGAGCAACGCTGTAGGACTACGGCGTCTGTAGGATAAATGCGGCCGTTAATGGTGACTCTAGCTGTACAGATTCCTGCAGGCGTTACGAGATGACCTCCGGCTGTGCGGATTTCGGTGCCTTCCCAAGCTGTCCTAACTTTCTTCAACTTCGCGGCGAACGGCCCACTGATGACGGAATAGTCGGCTCCAGTATCGACGAGAGCGGTCACACTGTGGCCGTCGATAAGAACGTCGAGGTCGCTAGTTCGGTGTCTCGCGTTACAGTAAGGGCGTGGCGTCGGGTCACGGCTGCGTCGGCCTGTTCCGCTGCTTCCTTGTTGCGTCGTCAGGTCACATTCGGTAAGTGATGTTTCGCCGTCAGGGCTTTGCCTGGTTGGCGTTGTGTTCGGAAAGCTCCGTCGCGGCGTCATCGTCGTCGGAGGATCTTCAGTAGTTCGTCCCACAGCAACCGCACTTCCATCGGTTGCCGCCCTTAGTTTCCCGGATACGGCTGTTGGGCCAGAGTACTGCCGGTGGTGCGGTGACGTGCGGCGGCTGGGTGACGGCGAACGGGAAGAGCTTCGTGGTGTCCACTGAGTTCCTGTCAGGTAGTCGGCGATGTCACGTAGCCGTTCCCCTGACTGCGGACGTGGTGCATCGATGGCGAAGCCACACAGTCCCATCTGTCGGTACTGGCAACGGCGGTAAGTGTGCCCGGCCTCGCCGCAGTGGTAGCACAGTGGGCGGTGGTCAGGGGTGCGCCAAACGTCGGTTTTCCTCGGCGAACTGCGCTGGCCCGCTGGCGAACGGTAGGTCGTCAGTGGGGGTGGTGGCGGCGGTGGCGTCTGGCGACGGAAGTGCGATGGGGCGGTGTTTTGGCGTGCGCGTGGAGGAGGGGCGTGGCGGCGGGCTGCAGCAGCATAGCGCATGACTTGCAGCTGCGGCTCTTGAGGCTGAGGAACGCCCAGCGATTGCTGGATCTCGTGGCGTACGACATCCGCGATGGATTCCACATGAGGCTGCGCTGAAGAAAGTAATTTTCGCAGCTGCTCTTGCACGATCGCTCGGATCGTCTCACGCAAGTCAGTGGTTCCTAGCGCTTGAATGCCGGCGTAGCTTGTAGACCAGAAGCTACGGTTATATTGCCGCGTGCGCATCTCAAGCGTCTTCTCTATCGTAGATGCTTCTGAAACGAATTCGGCGACCGTCTTTGGCGGGTTTCTGATCAGGCCAGCGAAGATTTCCAGCTTTACTCTTCGCATGAGCAGACGGACCTTCTTCTCCTCGAACATGTCGGAGTCAGCGCGGCGGAAGAATTTAATCATATCTTCCGTGAATAGCGCCACGTTTTCATTTGGCATCTGCATGCGGGTTTCGAGGAGAGCTGCGGCCTTCTCCTTGCGCACCACACTTGCGAAAGTGGTGAGAAACCTGGCGCGAAAAACGTCCCATGTTGTAAGGCTTCGCTCTTGATTCTCGAACCAGGTCCGAGTAGCATCTTCTAAGGCGAAATACACATGCCGGAGCGTGTCGTCGTCTGTCCAGTCATTGAAGGCGACGACGCGGTCGAACCTTTCGATTCAGCTTTCCGGGTCTTCCAGTGGCGAACCGCGGGAAGTTAGCGGCTCTTCGGGTTGCCGGAGCAGGAGTGGTGCAGGTGGAACGGGCGTTGACATGGTCGCCGTGGTCGACGTCAACGTCTTGGTTTTCTGAGCCTCGTCCAGTAAAAGCCCGTACTCCGGTGGCAGACCTTGTAGCCTGCGGCTAATTCGCTGCTCGTTGCTGGCGTCGGTGTCTTCACGGCGCGGGCTGCGTTCACGGCTTGACGGAGGCGTCCGGTACATGAAAGAAACAGCACCTCCACCAGATGTCACGTGGGTCATGACGTGGACGAATGGAGCACATTGCGAGTCGAATAATCAATTGTTTATTTGGGCGAACCTGTGGTAAACAGAAAATCGGACTACAGTAGCAGTCTTGGACTGATAGCGGCGAACGGAGCGTCGGCCGTCGATCAACAACTGACAAGCGGCGAAGCGCGTCCGCATTTATACTCTTGCTATCGCATGTTCTAGCGTTATCGCTGGCGGCGGGTAGGTTCCAGAATAATCTGTTCAGTTCGCAGAGTGGGCGTGATCTTATCGAAATGATCTACTACAGTCCGGAAGCTTCTCGAAAACTGCAGGCGCGGTTTGCGTTCAGAATTGTGTAGTGTTTTCGGACGATAACAAAACTTGGGAAATGGAACGTGGCAATATCCTAACGGTGGGAATGAAGTTTACCGGGGCAACTCGAGTAAATGCGTCGCAGAGTGGTGGGACATCGCGTGAACGTTGCGTGATTGGTTGTGGTTCGGGAATGCTTATTTCTTATTTCGTCTTTATTATTCTTATTTATTGAATGAAAGAGAAGCGTTACCTTCAACGCCAAGCGAATGCCAAGTAAAGACGCACTTGACTTATTTACGAATGCGCGATCCAGTCCCTACATAACGGGGTGACCAGTGACCGGTTCTGCAGCCCGAGCAGGTCGTTTTTAGATGCGATGCTGCTCTTTGACTACTCTGTGTAACACTGTCCCATAAGCCCACACAACTCCCTCACCGCAGCTGTTGGAGCGGTACCAAGTAGGTCAAGTTGCAGCTGCGCGTTGACGTCACTCTTCCTCACAGCAGCAGCTGCCGGCTCCTCCACACGCTCACAACACACTTATCTCTCGCTTCACCCTCTCTACCCTCCACAACGCTCAACCACACGTCGAGTGGAAACACTAGACAGATTTAGTTGCGCGTTCACAGCAGACATACGGACACAGCCTGCCATTGCAAATGGCTAGCAAGTTGCGCCCATACGGCTACTGCAGACGCGTGACTGAATCTGTCTACTCTTTCGGCTTGTTTATCTTCGATAAAACTTACACGAAACCCAACCCGCCTCCCTGGTCTTTGTGTTTCAAACAAACATTTACTCGAGTAAATGCTACACAGAGTTTCGCTTCATATCTTTCTTCCAGCACCCGCGTCGACTCTCGTTTCAACCGGGCCAACGCCGTGCGCACCACTGCAGCTTCGTATTCCATCAGGGTTCCTTTCGGGCAGATGGTTCATGATTTTAGGGGCGAAGCTCCTTGTAGCGGAACCCGTTCGTCCCTCGTAGCCGTTGTAGTATGTAACAAGTATAACATTTTGACCTCCAAGGTGGTGCCGGTGAGAGATTTTTTCTGTGCGTTGTTGAACAATAAAAAATAGTGCTCAATGTACATGTCAATGGCTGCTAATGGGGAATGAGAGACAGGAGCATTCGGCTTTTAGTTAACGCGCACGCTATGATCCCCGTTAGCAGCCATTGGCATGTACATTGAGCACTATTTTTACTACTTGAGCACTATTTTTTTTTACTTGAGCACTATTTTTTACTATCTGACAAGAAAGGGTTGCTACGCTATACTCGCTGGGTGTAACCTCCTTAGTTTTAGAGAGGTTTAGCGAGCGTTGAGCCACAGTGCCATGAATACAATGAACTAGTATATATCATGAATGAACTCGAGGTGGTTAAAGGTGGGAAGTAGATACAAAGCGCAAGCCGTAAGAAAGTAAAAGCCGAATTCTCCTGTCTCTTATTTCCCATCAGCAGCCATTGGCATGTACATTGAGCACTATCCGACAGGAAATGATTGCTACGTTATACTCGCTGGGCGTAACCTCCTTGGTTTTAGAAAGGTTTAGCGAGCGTTGGGCCGCAGTGCCATGAATACAATGAACTAGTATATACCATGAACTCGAGATGGTTAAAGATGGGAAGTAGACCCGAAGCGCAAGCCGTAAAGGTGGAAAGTAGACCCGAAGCGCAAGCCGTGTGCATGTGTTACCTCTCGTTTAGTCCTCGGAATGTCCGCTGGATGGCGGTGCTTCTATATGGGGAATATATGATGAAAAGATGCGAGATGGTGGTACTTGGAGTGTTGAATAGATGGAAGAACGGATACACAGACAGATCCATGGATGGACGCATGAACGGACGCAGGGACGGACCACAAACAAACGCACACACAGATGGGCGAATGTACGCATGGACGGTCACACAGACGGATGCATGGACGGATGGAAGCAAGAACGAATAAACGGACGAATGCTTCGCCCCGCTCTCCATCATTCACTCCGTGGATATGCTGCCAATTTTTTTCCTTTTACCAGCAGATGCTGCCTGTATCGGCCTTGCGAGGCGAGAGCAGCAGGGGAGCGACAGTTTTGCGGGTGTCTTCCTGGGCCGGCACGAGCCGCGAGCTTGCGCAGTGGGGGTGTAGACGGCATCGCCACCGACGCCGAAGCGCGACTGAGAAATGCTCCGCCTTTAAAGCGCAAAAAAAGTACTCAAGGTCACGAGGCGCGCGTGACATTATCAGAGCTTGACATCGAAGACCCCATCCAGAGAAGAGGAAAACAAAGTATCCTACATGAATGGGGGCAGGACTTCATCATGAAACCACTATCCCGCAATGTGCATCCAGAGTTTCACGAACATCGACGTCGGGCACGGGGTACACGACAAGTACTCGAACACTGAGAGTGCCTTCTTTGCCGATGCAGCTGGACCAGTGAACAGCAAATACACAGCAACCGCCATTCATCAAGGAAAACAGATAGTCTGTATATCAACACAGGACACAAACACAACTAGTATGGAAGAAGCAGAAATCGCTTTCGCTCTACGAAACCCAGAGTCCGCCTTCATTCTCACAGATTCACAAGCAGCCTACCAAAATTTCTGTAAAGGGTACAGTGGCCCCATCGCGCACCAAGTCCTTATCCAGCTATGCGCCCTACGTTCAGAAGGAGACTGGAAACGGCTGATATGGATACCCGGCCATGGCGTAGTTAGAGGCAATGAGCTCCCTGATTCCTCGACCCAAAAATTACTCTTCCGGATCTCCGTCCCTGCCAAATCACATCCATCCTGAGCTCTGCGTATGGACCCGCTTCTCACGTATACAAAAATTCTGCAACACCAAAAACTCGAACAACAGAAACTTCTACCTACTGGGCCAAACAAAACTCAGTAAGGGATCACAGGTAGCATGGCGTCGCTTACAGACCCTGTCCCACCACAATCTGTACATACTGTCAAAAATAGAACCCGACACATACACACCACAGTGCAGGTTCAGCACCGATAAAACAGCTACCCTGTACCTCATGGTATGGGAGTGTCTGCACAATCATTCCCCTTTGCAACCCAGGACGCAACACAACATAGAAGGGTGAGAGGCTGCTCTGTCTAGCTGGGATCTGAAGAGCCAAGAGGCCTTTTTGAAACGTGCGAGGACAGCGGCCCATGCCAATGGAATCCTAGACTAAGGACCCTAGTCACGTATCTACTTGCACAGAAAATTACAATAAACGTTTCACACTCTCTTCCAGCACTTTCGTAGGGACGAGAGAAGAAATAATTCAATCGCAACGTGAAACAAATCTCTGTGATTTGCTCATAATGGACGGATTCTAAAACTTTTTTGGCCGGTGAATTCATGAAGCAATAAGTTTCTTCATTAAGTAAGTTCCATGGCTACTTGAAAGAAGTGTTGCAGGGCTCCTTTAATTGTTGGAGGCTGCAAGATTTTTATGAGTACTGACAGGGACAGATCATCATAACACAAATATTACAAGGCACGAATGTGAGCCAAGCCGCAAAATTTTATTGCTTCAACAGAGTGAAACTCATGGTGGTTAGTGTACAGTGTAAAAATTGTATTTTGTTGCACATTATAGTGAAATTTAAGTGTTGAGGATAAAGAAGGGAGGAAGAAGAAAAGGAAGAAAAGGCAGGAAGGTCGAGCAGACGCACGCTGAGGATAAAGTTACCACAAAATTTATGCTGAAGCATTAGGTTGCGAGATCTACACATTCTTAATTACAGTTCAGTAAACAATTAAACAACAAATCTGTTAGGAACAATGAGATTCACCTTCGAAAACATAACCAATATAGAAACTTCACAGCCAGCATAACACCTGTTGAATGCACTTCAAATATGATAGAGTATGAATAACTTAGCACAATTGCAAAACACAATAAAAATAAATACTGTACAACCGACAACAATTATATTGACTGCTGTTGTAAAGCTATCATCACAGCAAGTTTTTCCAGATTGCTAACTTGTTTAAGTCCGTATGCATATGACAATGCACAGGGAACTAGGAAGAGACACTACTCTGTACAACAACAAAGCCATTCCTTCCCTATTCTAATTGATGAAGTAGCCAGTGTGGGTGAAGCCTTTGAGGCTGCATTACATGTCACTTTATACAACACAGCAGGATAATTTCAAATAGTGAACAAGTACTGTTTGGGATTCTGAATATTCAGTTAGAACAGTTCAATTTTGTAATCAACTTGAGTAAATACGGCAGTAAACCACTCGACAGGTTGGCAAATAAAACCCTTCAAGGATACCTCTAAACGAGTAAAAAAACGATTATCTAGTAAAAAAATGAGAAAGCTTCATGATTTTTTAAATAAATCACATTCACAATTTGCAAAAGTTGAAAAGTGTGTGGAACAAGTTAGCTCACAGCACAAACAGGCCACCGATAAATTAAATAGAAAACGTTAACAACACCTACAAAGTTTGTGTCGGTTGTGCACCACTGGCATGACCGAGTTGGGGAGTTCAACCCGTTCCTGTGGGTGTTATTTGCAGCTGACCATATTAGGAAAGTGCCCGAGCAAAATAGGAACACTGATAAGGAAACAACGTACATATATGGAGAGACGGGAATGTCAGCAATCAAGGCATTTTTCTGGCTCGCATGTACCTGCTCCAGTGGAGGAGCACTCACCACTGCATGCTTGACCTGCGACTTCATACACGGGGTGCCCTAGTCAACCATAGCCAATTTTAATATATGTCGGCACACTCTATAATGATGCAACCAAATGCATTTTGCCTACTATTGCATGGAGTAAGTCACTACCTTTTATGCTCTGCTTAATTTATTAATGAGGCAAGATTTATTATTCAATTGTTTAAATAATGAGGCTCAGCAAAAATTTCAATGAGACAGTTGTAGATCAGTTTGCAAAATATCTGATGTAAGAAATCCATACTTCCTATATATTAAGTATTAGTGCTTCACTGCTGACTAGTACAGATGCTGGCGAAATACCAAAAAATATCATCTGACATAACCACTGAAATGCCGTGATTTGTGACTAGTGACTACCGTTAGCTGGGGCACCCTGTATGATACCAAGTTGAACTGAAGATTTAAACATGAGAAGTGACTAATGACAAAGCATCAAGACAATACTGCATGCAAACCATTAAAGAGGTATAGAGTTAGGCAAGAAATTTAGAATTGTAATTGCTTTGGCTGGTGAGTACAGTAACAAAAGATGAGAAGATACTCAGTATCTTTATGCTTTAGCATCGAAAACACACTTGCCACAGTACAAACACCAAGCTAGAAAGCAAGTCCTTGCTAAAAAAAGACTTCTTAGTAAATACCGTATTTACTGGATTCTACCGCGCCCTCGATTGTAACGCGCACCCGATTTCCACCGCGATAAAAAAAAAAAAAAACGTAAGACATCGATTGCAACGCGCACCCATTTTTCTCGCTGGCCCGCATGATCACACCACTCGAAAAAACGACTCCTTTCAGGAGCGTCTTCCATATAAATATGAGGTACGGGCGAAGCTTGTGCCCATCTGACGTGTAACAGAGCATTGCCGTCACTGTAGTTTTACCGTGGACCGATGTCAGCACGCGAACTTGCTTCGCCCCCTTCTTCTCGACGGTTGTGGTGCCAGGCATGTTGAAATAAAGAGGCGTCTGATCGGCATTCCCGATTTGCCAAAGCAGGTAGCCGTTGTTGCGCCGCAAGTTTAGGACGAACCTCTGAAAACTGTGAAGCTTTCCATCGTACTCCTCCGCAAAACTTTTCGCATATGCATGTTGCCCTTCGGAGGGAAAAGCCTTTCCTCTTCATAAAGTTAGTTAGCCAGCACCTGCTCGCTTAAAACTGGCTCCGCATTAGACCTTTTTCTAAGACTAATTGCATAGCCCGCACTTGGAGCAGTTCTGTCGTCACGGGCCGCTGTGCCGCTCGCTGCTCAAGCACATACTCGCCGAGCAGCTCTTTAATTTGCGGAAACCGACCCTGTTGTAATCCACTGAAGCCTTTGCGCGAAGCTTTGCTGTCGACAATCTTCTGCTTTTGTTTCCGCCGGTCCCGCACGCACGTTTCGGGAACTCCGAGCGACCGCGATGCGGCCCGATTTCCGCCCGTTTCTGCGCACGCGATGACTTTTCTTTTAAAAGCGGCATCGTGGAGCACTCGAGTTTTTGGAGTCGGCCCTTCCACGCCGTCGATGCTAATGCACTACTAGATGACGAACTCCTCAGCACACGTACGAAGTGCCGTACATGGGAAACACATAGGCAGAAATAGCCGACGCGCCATGCCGACGCACGTAGGGGGCGGCCATTTTGGATTTGCCGATGGCAATAGATTGACCAAAATTTTTTTGTTCGTGCTCGATTCTAACGCGCATGCGATTTATGAACTCGCTAAACCGGAAAAAAGGTGCGCGTTAGATTCGAGTAATTACGGTAGTCCCGACTAGGACACAATCAAATAGGCACTCAGATAGGATTTTCCGACCATCATAGCTAGATCTCATGGAAACTCTAGCCTCGCAGTTTTACATTGTGCACCTTTCTGTTGCTGTACAGTAATGGCTTTGAAAACATGGCGACTTGTACGTATGCTGCCATAAAAGCTTCGTGTTAGACTGAATCTGTACACGCTTCGATGGGTTCACACTTCCCACGCATCAAGGTGATTACGCTCCCACACAGGATCATTGCTTGCTGGAGAAGGTATCACAAAAAACAAACACAAAAAAAATGCAAGATAGGCATTCCCACATGTATCGCGTCTCAGTTTCTCGCTTGTGTAAGTTTTTTTTCAATACTTGCTCCAGTATGCAATTCATACCAGCTCGCCCAGATTTCAGTTCTTGTAAATGGGATGATGCCGTAAGGTGTGCTCAGACCGCCCAGTCATGATAGCGAACCTAAATGAAGCAAGGGAAAGTGTAAGTAAACAGTAAGTCTGTTGTACTAGTTAACACTCGCATTAGAGATGTGGAGATAAAGGCACCTTCTAACTTCTATAGTAACATCAATTACATAAATATTCCTGATGCGACTTCAGTGAAACATTTCTCCCTATGCCCCTGCACACCAGTGACATATGTAGATTTATTTTACTTTATAACACTGCCTTTTAATGCTTTTGCTTGTATGTCTGTAGCACCTTTTTTGAGTTAAAATGACAAAGCTGCATGCATTTTAATGTGCACATTTGTCACCTCTTAGCTCTTCCGTCTACACTCCTCAGAATCATCTAACAAACATACCTTGAAACAGCTCTTTAAGCAGGCAATGCAAATAGTACGAAATGCTTATGCTGGGAAGCCATCCGATTCCCCATAGGCATGAAACGTACATCACAGCATGAAACGTACATCACACCAAGATATTTGCATGAAAATGTGAGCTCCACTTTCGAGAGTGGAGTGCGATGGCATAGTCTGGGCCCAAGCACATCGCTTTCTCAATCCTTAGCCAACCTTCGATTCTATGAGGATGCCCCAAGTGTGCATTGCCTGACAAATGCGTAGCGGGTACCTCGCTGCTTCGTGAACTGGCGTAGTGAGTATTTCGCAACTGTGCTGGCAGTAGGTACTATAAGAGTGTTCACAATGGCACACTGATTGAGCTGTCCGCTGGTAGGTAGAGCATGGCAAGTAGACGCGCAGGTGATGTGAACATGGCTTAATAATGCAGCTGGTTTGCATGCTTGATGGTGAAGCTTCAACACAAAGCGTTTTTTACACTGAGGCCCAACAAGAATTTAAGCACATTATCTATATAACTGATATCACGTTGATGAAATGACACGCGGATGTCTTGGAAAAAAAATTCCAGAAGAAAACTTTACTAGACCAGAGAACGTGTACTCCCACTCCACTAATTTTTTTAGTATAAGAACCACAGACCACGATTGCAGAAATGCATATAGAATACCCCACATGAACGCACAGTGAGTGCTTCCCAGATGCCATCTAAGGCCAGTGATGTGAATCACACTGCAAGAGTGAGGTCCCAGCGCAGCACTGCAGAGCCATGACTGAGCTGGGCCAGTGAGGCATGTGCCAGCACGAAGCAATGTAGAGGAATTCATTAAGAAACAAATTTTTGCCGGCATTTTTATAACTGATGACATACTACTCTATATAAGAAGGGTCTCAAACTCATCTCAGGCAAAGGGCTGCAGTCACAGAGTTTAGTTTTGCAAGAGATCAGGGAAGAAGGTAAGAGGGGAGGGAAGCAGGAGATCAGTTCGCCCACACTGTCAGCAAAGATTACCAATGAAAGAAGAACCTTTCCCTTATTTCCTATACGGGTCATTTCTGAAAATTTATGGCCAGGTTTTCATCCAAAAAAATGTCGATACCGATCTCCCAAATGGGCAAAATCTGGATGCCAATTCTGAAGTACTGTTCTTTTTTTCACGGTTAGAGTTTAACACATGGTGGCCACATGAGGAGCCTCGCAAAAACAATGTGTTGGACTGGTATCGAGGTCTCAAGAATCCCTATTAAGAAAAAAGACGGTAGAATGCAGAAAGTCATGTGCGGGCCGCAAGCGGCAAGCAAGAATTTCGTGGGCCACATGCAGCCCACATGTTTGAAACCCTTGTTGTACAGGGAAAGGGACAGTGTTACAAGATTCCAGAAGAGAAACAATGCTTTTACACATTCCCTCTTTTTGTGAGCGCAATATATTACATGCTACAGGCACGCAACAAAAAGTGCGCTATTTGCATTACTGAATTTCAGCCCGACACAACTTATCGGGTTGACAAAGACAACATGGAGTCGGATGAAGATGCCATGCAAATATGTGCCAGTGGGTGTCCATATGGGTGCATACATGCTGAACGCTGTCTGGCCGGCCCGACAGCAATACACAATGTGTGAATCGAATTTCTTAAAGGCACCCTTAAGTCAACTATTAAGTCGACGTTGATTGTTAAAATGGCAGTCCAGAAACCTCGTAGTGCTACTTTTGTGCCAAGAAAGAGCCCATTTTGAAATGAAATCACGTTGTAGTGCTCCGCGTTGGGTTGGTGCACTTCAAATTACCCGCCTCAAGAAGCGGACCGACCGGACCGTCTCACATGCCTGTTGCTGGCCTGGCTTTACTGCGCTAATAGCAGCAGAGCGAAAGCAGTGGGAGCCACAGCAGCAGCAACGGCCATTGATCAATTTCTCGCCATTGGCTCAGAGATTGCAGACGCTTTTGTTTCAACTGTGCCCCGCTAGATGGCACCACCTGTCCCGTGTAACCATGCGAAAATTGAATACTTGAACCACTCGCGCCATTCCCCATAGAAACGTCCAGCGGTTCTTTTTTCCATGAATCAAACAGAAATAAACAAGAAACACTTTATTGCATCTGTAGCGCACGAAACATTTTTTGTTTAGTGTAGTTGGATGGATTACTAGTGATTAATTGTATACAGTCTGCCTGATGTTATTATGATCATTCTGAAAATGTCCTACTGCGGCTCTTGTGTTCTTGTGCATTTAATTTCTCGGTAAGTACAGCACTGTTGTTAATATTGTCGTTTTAGATGTCGTCATACATTGGGCTTTCAGTCTGTTGTAAACTGTTATTTGACTTTAGTGTCCTTTAAACACCTAACACAGTCGCAACTACACATCTATAGAAGCACAGCTCACTTTCGTGCAGGGCTTTCATTGGATTAGTTAGTACATTCTAAGCTGGGAAAAAACAGTGCAAAAAGGATGAAGACACAGAAACATAGTACACACATCACTGTTCGAATGAGTACTGTATTTCTGTGTACTCATCCTTTCTGCACTGTTTTCCCTAGCTCACTTTCATCATATGAATCATTTCTATGAACAAGGAATAGACAATAATTTTTGCCCAGATTGGTTCAACATTCCTGAAGTTTGATATGTTAGACTTCTTGCTTTTTTTGCAAGAGAGAACTTAGTTTTGCAAATAATTGTGCAGGCCCTAGCAGAAACCATCAAAATGAGTTATGCTGAACCTGGCTGCCACATCGCACCAGTATTTTTTACTGCTTAACAATTGTTTTTCTCAAGACTGAAATGACTTGTTTTAATTTACGAACCTTCAACCATGGCTCCTTTTTGCCAAGATATGCTACTGAATTGCTTGTCTCTTAAGTCTTTCCAAGAATGTCAAAGGGTTATGCACAAACCTTGAGCCGTTCACGAAGCGATAACGGGTGCTCGCCCGTATGAAGGGTCTTGAAGTGCCGAACTAGGTGGCACTGCTGCTTGAATGTCTTGGAACAGTGGTTGCACTGGTATGGCCGCTCGCCCGTGTGCTTCCTGATATGACGTTCAAGGTGGCTGACGGCGGTCGTCGTGTAAGCGCACACTCTGCACTTGTAACGCCGCCGAGACACACTTCGCGGCTTGATAACATCTGGCACTATAGGGTCTAGATCACCTGCAACACAGAGCAGTAAAAGCCGGTTCACACGAAACTCCATTCTCACCACACATTTGTACGAGATACTCTTATGAAAGCGTTTTCGTGTTTGTAAACAGAACATAAGTAGTGATGCGAGGAACATACCAGTCGAAAATTGATTTGCACTTTAGGGAATGGTATACAATAACGTAAACTGAAATAAAGAGATATTTATGATTCATTTTTGTTTTACAAATGCATTATTTATAAGATTTGTGACAGAACATTCCTCAAGGAGGACAGTTCAGCTTTCATAAGAGCATTAAAGGCTGAGTAAAGCAAGCTCCTGAAGTAATAGTGAAACTAAATATCTGAAGGTTTCTACACTTAAAGTATTATAAGCACATTTGCATTTAAACACTTTAAAAGAGCAATCTAATCACAGCTTTGAAGAAAAGCCAAAATAAAGCAGATATTACACATCTACTAGTTTGCAATAAAGGAGAAGAATGCAGAATGTTCAGAACGAACAGCAATAAATAACATAGGAGTATGCCAGTGATCAAGCCCAATGCTGTTCAACTTTGATGTAATACTACAATTGTTACCTGAATGATGCAGCATTGCAAGATTGATTTTATTTACTAATTTTATTACAACATCAAGGCTCTCTCTTATCATGCAACATAATCAAAATCAAGCAACATATGCTATGCTGAATGTAGCCAAACTCAGCAAACACTGTAATACAACTTTTCAAGCAGCAGGTCTTATCATGACATTCCATGTAAGCAGAACACACCTAGAAATTTTAGAAAAAAAAGCACTGCATTGAAAAGCACAAAAATTTTATACTACAAAACAGGGCATCAGTAACGCCATGTAATCATGAAAAGCTCGACAAATCTGAAAAAAAATATGTACACACACGAATAGAAGTTCTAACATGCAATACGATTGGACAAGCTTTTGGAAATCATAGGTCATGTTCTGTTGCAATGCCAAAATGTGTCACTTATTTCCGTTGCCCCAATTGTTATCGGAATGAACGAATTGGGAAGCATAGCAAAACTACTCTTCTATTTTGAAGGGATGGTTGTGGCGAGGGTGTGCGCCGCACACGTCATGAAAGAAGTCACAAAAGAACATGCATGGTGATGAAGTTTATGAAAGCGCATGCAGTGTGCTACTTCGAGATTACTTTGACAGGCTCTCAAGTTAAGCATGTTACTTAAACAGTGAAGCATTCGTAGACCAGAATGTCTGGCTTGCAGATATAAACTCTACAACAAGTCAAACACTGCTGCTCTATGGCTCGTGAATTTTCGTTTGCAAGGCGAGTATCTGTTACAAACAGCAAGTGCCTTGGTAAGATGCATAATCCAATTTTCGCTTATGTCTCTTTCCCTGTGCATGTATGAAAAAATTGAAAAAAAGAAAGCAGCTACTATAAGTATTATTACCAGTACTACTGCTGTCACAAAAAAAGCTGTGTTGTTTCTGTGATACACTCAAATCTCATTATAACAAAGTTGCATCTTGCACTAAAATGAGTTCGTTGTATCTCAAAATTCGCTATAATGGTTCATTCGTAACACTATATTGCAAGACTCATTCTTCATTTATTTTGTTATAAAAGTTCTTTCATTATATCTGAGTTCATTATATCAAGGTTTGAGTGTATTCTAAACACTGCCTCAGTAGTATATTGGAAAAAAATGTGCATGAGCAACTCTAAAGTGAAGATTAATGCACAGATCCACCCTGTAAGAGATGTACTTTTTGAATGAGTAAAAAGCAACATGATGGCAAAACACAAAGTGCATGTCACTGTTCACCGAGGGTTCTGTGACACAAAAGCTGGTTCCAAGTTTTCCAATACGTATCCCGAGACCCTGAAAGAAAATAAGTGAAATTAAATGAAGGGGCATTTCAATTAAACCGAAGCGTAATTGACTGTTAGTGCGAGCAATGCCTGCCAATGTATTCAAAACTGTCACGACGCTGAGGTTGGAATGCAAAGCTTCAAAAACAAAAGCTCTTTGTTGAAAACCAAAGTCACCATTTCTTGTGCACCCTGACTGAAGCTTGATAATGTAGCAAAATTACCTATTGAACACCATTTCTTATAACATGAGTTTAGTTCTCAAAGGAGTTTCAACAGAAAACACCAGTGAAGAAATGGGTGACATACTCAGAAGGCATGCTCAATAAGAATATCTGGTGTCTCCCGTCCCAATACCACCATATGATAATGAGACACACTGCAGTTGAGGGTCCCGAAAATATTCACAACCTGTTCTTCTGTAATGCATGCTGGCATCGCACCGCACGTGGGCTTTTAGCATTTTCCTGCCACCAAAATGTGATTGCCGCGGCCAGAATTAGTAAGCATACTCAGTAGGTTTAGGCATTGCAAATGAGAAAGCATGGTTCTTCGACTACTCAGTGCCGATCGTGTCTACAAAGTGTGAAATGGCTTGTGTCGCAGAAAAATGGTTGAAACTTCAAACAGAACACAGTGCTTGGCTAGTTTCTTGGAAGTGAAGGCCAGATTCACATTTAATAAAGAAATTACAGTGCCAATTGGGAAAAACGAAAAGCGGGCAAGATAGAGTGCCACACATCCAACTGAGTTGAAAGAATTGGTTAATTTCTGCTGCAGCATCTCGCGGTTGCTTGTTTTTTTTTCTGGTTTTGAGTTGGCACCAAAATTCTTTCATTAACCTATGCACCAGCTCACCTGATGCTACACTCTGAATCACAGTCATTAGCGGTCCCCAAACAACGGGGACCGCTAATGATAGTCTGATGAAGAGCATGCCATGCTACAGCGGGAGATATGCCATGATGCCAAACAGCAAGAAAACACAAAGCAGGAGTTAGAATCAAAACAGTATATTAATCGTCGAGGTTTCAGATTTCGAAGTACCAATATGATTATGAGGAACATTGAAAACTTCCACGACCTGCAGTTCTTTAATGACCACCTATATATCTAATCAAGCAATTCACCTTCATCGAAATGGCAGCTGGTATTTGATCCCACGAGCTTAATTAGGTTATCATCAAACAGGATACACTCACACAAGAAGAAACGGTGACAATACGGGAAATGGGGAGAAAATTTCCCCTGGAACTGGCTTTTCTAGTGTAGTACCACAGTAAACTCTATTCATTATGAACCAATCTGAAAAAAGTTTAAGTGATAAAATGTTCTGGAAATTATACCTCACAACTTGCAATTGCACCTTGTGAAAAACCCATTAGTAACCGCCAGGCCAGCGGCAGAAGGCGCAGCATGGTCACAGCGAAAGTCGAAAGAGCGGCCTTTCTCGAACGTTTTTTTAACATTCTTGGATAGCTATTACAGGTACCCTTGCATGGCACCCACTACACCATGAATCATAAGTTTTTGGTAGGGGGCAGGCATCCACTATGCCATTATTCTTCATTCTTAGAAAAAGTGTCGGGCCACTGCACACTTGTAAGTCATGACGTGCATTTTGTTGATGCTGTGGTGACGAGAAATATTTTTGCCCGAGGCATTTGTTCTGGGTCAGAGCATTCAACCGCCAACTCATTATGCAATTCACACTGTGCGATGCCTGGTTGCTGCTTTACAGTTTACTGTTCTGAAGCACTTTAATACACACATTAACTTGATTCCTTACCTGACATGAAGACAGCATAAAGTCAGTTTGCAACAGAGTCTCAAGCAACAGAGTCCCAAGTGCTAGGGTACTACCCACACCACCCCAGGTTGGATTTAAGTCCTAAGTGTTCTTTCTTTATTCCTTTCTTTTTTTATTTCACGTGAACACCAGCAACGACAGTGGACAACTAAAGCGCCAGAATCAGCCCTTGTTGTGATCTCATAATGGATTTTACTGTAAAATGAGCTTGATCTCAGAGAGTGATATAATTCCATGAAAAATGGCTAAGGATGAACCGAATGTTGAATGCTGACACTGCCGTACTTCTTTTGTCAATGAGCACATGTGTGAGCACACAGTAAGAGAGCCTTAGCAGCCAGAACTCTTCTGACGTTTGTGCTCTAATCAGTATGCTTATGTCTGATAATCACAAAACTGAATGATAAATCCTCGAATGTTGTCAAATAAATCATTTTAAAATGCTAACAACGCTCTATTTTTTATGATACTTCATCACTTCGATCACAGCTTTAAGCGGAGCTGCTGCCATAGCATCAATGCTTTTTATTCTTTTTCGCATGCGGGGCCACGCTTCAACATGCAGTTTCTCAGCATCACCAAAGTTTATGCACTCTTGATGATGTGGCGCTCCACTGCGGTAGGCTGATACTTTATCATTACATTAAAGTGTGGTGCACTTAAGATTGTGACCTACCACAATGTAGCGCTACTTCATTAAGTATGCTTCAAACTTTGGTGTTACTGAGAGACTGCACATTGAACTGAGACTCCGAATGTGCAAACAAATAAAAAACATTGTTACGAAATACCAGGTTACGAAATGCCAGGTGCGTTCTCCTGCTGAAATTTCAGTTTCATTGTGCACAGACCCAGACTCAGACGGAGCCGTGAGTTCAAGTGAGTCTGGGCGAGTAACATTTTGGTGAATTTGAGTTCGAGTGAGCCCGGTTGAAGAACATTTTCGTGAATGCATCCGTGCGAGTTCGGCTCAGGAAAATATTGGCGAGTTTGAGTCCGAATACGTCCAAAGTGCGAAATATAATTCTTGGGTGAGTCCGAGTGAGTTCTATTTTCTTTTGCCATCCAATGGTCCATCCGCTCATCTTCAGCTTTACTATGAGCCTTGTCTGAATTCACGTTTGCACTCACATCCACTCATACATATTCCAAAGCAGTGTCGGTGATACACCATTTTAATATTCATTGATTCCAGTCACGGAATACATAGGGGTGTACCTTGCCCCTTCCAATTTTCAAGGGAAGGTCTAGAAATATATCTTATTTTGTCATCTCTTCTAAAAAACAAATGTCTTGATGGTTTTCGTGCATTCACAACTCATGTTCAAGGGTACTATGTCAAGAGGTCCCAAGAAGAGCACAGCTTACGTGAAATATTGATGTTAAAGAGTTTTAACACCATGGTCGAAAAAATTTAATTCTAGGCTAACGGACTCATGAGCCCACTCATTCATACTCAGATTAAGCTTTGAATCTGAGTAGGTCAGGGGGAGTGATGTTTTGATGAGTTCGCATTCAAGTGAGTCCAGTCGAAGAAAATTATTGCGAGTGCAAGTTCGAGTGAGTCGGGCTTAGGAAAATATTGATGAGCCTGAGCCCGAATTAGCACAAAGCACAAAACATATTTCATGAGTGGACCTGAATGAGCTCCACAAGTTCTCCCGACCTGTGGCTGCATGTGACATCGCCAATACCCACACAAGGAAGAAGCTTCACAGGAAGGCTGAGAAGCCACTAGGGACAATGCCTCGGCGGTGCTATTGAGACAATTTATTTCACATGTCCCTGAAAAAAAGTGTGTGCAAATCTTTCCACTCTGCTGTTTCTAAGATAATGAACTATTGAGGTTCAAAACAAACGAATTATAGCACGGCGAATGGTAGCAATTGAGCGAAATTTGTTCTAATGTGGAATGAAAAAAGCAGGCGACACACACATATTCCTGTTGTACAGCATGCGTTTCCAAACAAACATGCTCAAACAAGATAGCTAGCACATTGTTGTTGTTGGGTATAACCGTCTTATGTTTTCCGATATAAGAGTTGTGTGGTCAATGCCGTTGTGCTTCAAGGCCCCGAAAGTGGTTCGTACACTCTGAAAAAAAATTTCAAATCTTTTTTAGAGAAATGCCACCACATCGCACACCACGCTAGGGGCAATGCCAATGCACACAAGCATTCCCGAAAATTTCAGTTGCGTTTCAAGCTCAAAGCCATGTCTACATTCATTTCTTGAAGTTGTCTTGGCACCTGGAACAGCAATGTACGGCTGTTCCTAGTCTATCATAAACAAGCGTCACAGACATTCATTTCAATGGCTTATTGGTGCTGTAACCAGTGACATATACCCAGAAATATTACAATGGGGGACAGACATACATCTTGCCAAGATGACCATTGTGTTTTTCTCACTGTTGTGTAGGTTTTCATCTTACTTATACAAAAATTAAAATAACGTCCTGAAATCAACTTGAAAAAATTTAACATGGGTTCCCAGCTCAAGTAATTGCATTGTTCTATTGAATTTCTCTTGAAAAACTGATCGACCAGCAGTTACAATTTCAATAACCTCACACAATTGAGTGCTATTTAATACTGGTACAGGCTACACAAAATAAAGGCACTGAAGACGTTGGATGCATTGCACTGAACTGTGAAGCCATTCCGATATATGGTGTTTGAAAGAGAAACTTCGAGAGGGAACACTTGTAAGGGGTGTCCTCCCCCCCCCCCTCAGCCATCGGGATGGGGGGGGGGGGTCATTTACGCCACTGGCTGTAGCTCGTCGGTCAGCAGACCCGGGCAGCTTAGCCCAGTTAGAATGAACCGACATAATCAGCACAAGAAAACGTGACCTTCTCGGCTCATCTAGTCGCAGCGACTAAGAGCTTTGCCTTCAGCATGAACGAACGATTATACACTCGCTATTGCAACCAGAGAGCGATGCTGAGCCCTTAAAACGCTCAGCAGTGATCGCCATTGGCTGGCACCGACACCGCAAAGAGAAAGCAGGCCTCTTGGCGGTGTGCTTCGCGAAAACGTTTTTCGACGTATAATGCGCCACAGCTGACTGCGCACTGTTCAAGCAAGGCCAGACGCGCCTGCCAACATGACCATGCGTCTTATTTTGTCATATGTACGCAAGAGTGACACCTGACTATCGAGCGAAACCGCAGACACATGAAAGAGAGAGTTCAAGTTTCACCAACAGGTTTCCGACACTTACCTCCGAACGAGTTCTTAATTATCGATGTCACAAAGTGCACTTTCAATCGTTATTGAGGCTTACCGGAATCGAGTTTTTATCAGTTTCGGTTACTTGCGCAGTTTGCGGAAGAGATGCGGCCAATCGCGAAGGAGAAATTCGATCCCGAATGGGCTCGATTACGCGGTAGAATTTGTACCATTATTTACGGATTTCTCGATTCTTACGTCAACTAGAGCCTCACAATGTTTACATTTATGTTAGGTTGGCTCTGAAGTAGGTTGCCGCTTACTGTGTAGCTATTTACGGTGCAGTTAAACTTCAGTATGAGGTTAATTAACTTTTAAAGAGCGTATTGTAAACGCAGACGCTCTTCTCTAAGCGCGGCCATCGCGTGGTGTCGATGCTCGCGAGAGACTAGGAAAATGAGAGATTAGGAAAACTGAATTTTTCGACATGTCACTCTCAAGTATGGCATAAAATAAACATTAATTAGCTCCACAATGAGCACAAAATGTTACACATTACTTGCTGGAGTTTTCCGTTAAACACAGTCAACAACTGAAAGCAGTAACTAGTTTCGCTTTCGAAGCTTCAGCCACTAATGAGGGTTGTGACACTACGGAGGTTAACAAATATTCTTATTAAATCTTCATCGCGGACACCGCTACGTTGCAGCATATCAATAATTGCGGCCAACTGACCTAAGCGACAGTGACGATGCGTTTGCCTTCACCACGAGCTACAGTAGCAAAAAAAAAAAAAAATCGCACGGGCATTTAGTTTGAGCACGCTGATGTTTATGCAAGAAATGTGCTGCCATAAAAAGTATAAAAAAAGCTTTGTCATAAATGTTTGGAAACAAGGACGCTGGCAAGGAATAATCTTAAAAAAAAAACAGCCTCAATTTACCCGCACCTAAGGGCCGAGCGCACAAGTATGGGCGCTTTCTTTACCAATCAGCAAATGCGATTAAAAGGTGACAGTATTTTTGCAGCCTTACAGTTCATAATTTTCTAATTTTGTGACAACATAAAGTTTTCCTATGATGTCCAGTTAATACATCCAGCAATCCTGACAGTGAAGTTGAAGTGTCCTTGTGAGCTGCCCTGAAGAAACAACTATCCTGATATAAGAAATGTGCCGCATCATGAAAATTTACGGCAAAATATTCATGAAAACTAGCAGATACTGGAGCGCTGCATTGGTGTTAAAATCTGCTGGTTTTATTGAAGGCTGTGTCACACAAACAAATCAGTCCTCAAAATTTCTATCTTTGTTCAGCAATATATCGTGACAGTCACAAACCCTGTGCTTTCAAGAAAGCCAACAATGGACGAGTGCCACCCACACTCACAATCGGGGTTCTATGGCATAAAAATTAAGTGATCTATTTTCTATTATCCGAGAACCTCGTATGCACACAAGACAGTGTAAACAAGCCACACCAACAACATTCTCAGAACAAAGCGTGTTAACGGTAATGTTTTTGGCATGCTGGCCGTTTCAGCATGTTGGTACAGTATTAGTTCCCCTTACTATCAAGAATGTGCCTAACAGCAAACGTATCAGACATAACTTGTTTCGACCATCAGGCTGTTAAAAAGCATACGATGATTTGTACTGTTCGGAAAAATGCATACAAACAAACAAGGTCTGAGCGACTTACCTACAGCCAAGGCAAATGTGCAAATCTGTGGTAGCAGCCTTTGATAATTCAGTGAGGGTCACTTAACAAGCTTATAGTATAAGACAGTACAATGTGAAGCTATTTAATTTGATCCGGATGCAAGAAATAGTTTGACTGGCACTGAAGAATTGCTTATGCACCTTCACACACGACAATGAAAAAGGATATGAGTACAGCCTATCGCCACTGCAGCCCCGCCGCGGTGGTCTAGTGGCTAAGGTACTCGGCTGCTGACCCGCAGGTCGCGGGATCGAATCCCTGCTGCGGCAGCTGCATTTCCGATGGAGGCGGAAATGTTGTAGGCCCGTGTGCTCAGATTTGGGTGCACGTTAAAGAACCCCCGGTGGTCAAAATTTCCGGAGTCCTCCACTACGGCGTCTCTCATAATCATATGGTGGTTTTGGGACGTTAAACCCCACAAATCTATCGATAGCCTATCGCCACTGCAACATATTGCACAAAGTGATAGAAAAAAAAACAACTAAAATGATGAATGAGATGAGATGGCAAAGAAAATAGCAGCAAACACAAGAAGGAAATTATTTTACATGAAATGCCTGAGCTGAAGAACCTTACGGCGACTTGCTACTGAAATGTCAAAGTGCGCTATTGCCATGAAATGCAGAGGAAGCCCGCACACACGGGATAGCAATGTCATGAATACCTTTTGTCAAGCGATCGGATGCCCAGCTGCACACGTTATCGAAAAGAGAAAGGGAAAATCTGTCACAAGCCTTATTCTCATGTGATGCATTTGGACTCAAAGCAAGCAAAACATGACCACCGTTTCGTGTTCTGATCAAATAATTGACACGTTCCTTTTTTGCATGTTCTCTCTTGCAGTTTCGCTTCAAACAAAAATGTATCCCGGTGTTTGACTTTGCTTGGAGAAGTAACCTGCGATTTGAACTTTTTGCAGAGCATTCTTTGTCGATCATTGTTAGGTGGTTATGTGCAGTATAATTTGTGTCAAAGGCAGAGATGTTCATTTTTGTCACTGTTAAGCACCTTTTGTTTATTTTAGATAACTTTAGACAAAGGACTTGAATGAGGACCTGTGTGATGTGCATGCCAAATACCTATAGTGCCTCCTTGTGATGTGCCGAAAGACAAAGATGACGATAACTGTGCAGCTCACGTGAAAATCCGCCAGCATGGTGAGGGCCAAGGAAGAGAGAAAGAAAAGAGAGGAGAAAGAGGGTGGGAGAAAGTCGAGTGTTGGGCGTTTGACGCAGCCGGGTGACTAAGCTCCAACTGTTGGCACTATGGGACACGATTCACAAGTTGTAGCTACAGGTTACGTAAGGCGACTCACGTCCTCTGCCTCCAGTGCATCTATTCAGCAAGGCTCCAGTTCCGTGGCCAGCCTCCGCAAGCCGTCACTGGCTTCTCCAAAGCCAGCCTGCATCTCTCGCCTCTGTGCCATGTCACTTTTCATCGCCTAGAGGTTTCAAGTCCCAAAAAAGTGAGCCTGTGTTGGCCATTTCACTCTTCAGAAACTGTTGTTATTTCGTTGTTTCTCTGTGTTTTCTTTACTTGTTCTGTGCTTTTTGTCTTTGTTTCACGTTTTTATGACGCGTCATTCCTAAATCTGCAAGCAACCTCTTCACTAAGTGCTACTGTTCACGCTCCCTTAAAAAAGCCCTGTAATATTTCTTGAGTAGGATAAAAAATGCTGAAGATCGGTAGTCGAGCTTCCCGAGAACACGGGAGCCCAATACTATAGCCCAGCGTGCGACCTAGAATTCACAATTCATTCTCAAAGTCTGATCAATATTGTTTTCTCTTCTCCCGGCAAATAACATTATAAACTCAAAATCACTCATCACATCCATTGTATCAGCCAGTGGCTGATGTGAGCACGGCATGCTCGGCTGTTACACGGGCTGCCGGTGGAGGCTGCGATTTGTCCACGGTACATGCGCATGCGGTTTTACTGAAAAGCCACGTATTTGAAGAAAAAGAAAAGAGAAAAGTGCACAAGGTCACGAGGTATGCTTGACGTATTTTCTTTCTATGTGCCATCTCTCTCTGCTTAGCTTCCGATACTTTCATCGGGACAAGAAAAAAGAAAATGCAACTGCAGCGTGCGACAAATCTTCATACCTCTGATTGTACTGGACACATACAAATAATTTTTGGTGGGAAATCACAAGGCATTAGGCTGCTTTAGTGAATCTATTTCATGGCTACTTGAAGCAGTGTTGCAGGCCCCCTTCAGGAAGTACACATTCTTATCACATGTTATGCACATTGTTTAAATTTTAACTGGGAACTTGCGACAGACAGTAACCCACGACAGCCTCGCTACAGAGTTTGCAGAGACAATTCTGCGATTAACAAAACGAACAAACATAGTTCAGATTTCATTGAGGTGAAATAGAACAAAGGGGGTTGAAATTGTAGGACTTTCAAGACCTTTCGAAATGCATCCTTTAATTTTAAGGAATTTGAAAGACCAATGCAATGTGCACAAAAATGAGTGACAAGCAAGAAAAAGCACACAACGTTTAGAAACAAACATGTTTATTACAAAATATGTTCGCAACCGGCTCCTAAATATTGTGCAAAAATTTTCTTTATTTGTCAATGCCACTCATATTTGATACACTCAAAACAACCTCTTGTAAACAAAATATATGTTGATAACATAATGACTACGGAAATAGAAGGCTATCGGATTTGGCTGGGCAAGAGAATAACACCCAGGTGTCTTATCAGTCAATTTCTGTTAACAAGGGCATTTCGTTAAATTAAGCCAATACTGTCTGAATGTCTATGCAAAGAGCTTTGATTTGGACTTATTCTGTTTCTCCTCTTTTATTTTTCTCAAAATGGGCACAAGAACTATCACCCGAGTTCTTTGAGTCGTGCGAACAGAATGATACAGTACATACGACCTGCTCACTACGATCGTAATTAGGAACTCTGATTGTGACAAATTCACAGTGAGTACTCTTTATGCTTTCAATTTATCATTTCACCAGGATTGCACTGCAAGGAGCAATTTTACAGTTTTACTGCAATGTATGCGTTTGGCTTATACATATGCACCAGAAAAGATGAGAAAACATAAAATAATGCTAAGCTCTATAAACTGCCAGAACGAGATCTGACACAACACAACTATATGTATCACCTAGTTTCTTAGCAACTTGTGAACCGAGAACACAACGCTTGATGGGCTGACTGACTTGCTGTCTCAATAAATGAATGACAGAAGTTTGACTAACAAAAACATTCTTCAAGACAATAAATAATGTAGCTGAAACATGTAAATATACTTAAATGTTTAGAAACTTCAAATATACTGATGGACTTATTTATAATAGTTTAATATACTTTGTCAGAAGTGGACAACACAGGAATACGAGTAATGACATTATTTCTTTACCTTTGATGGCAACTTAATGCTGCTCCTTCAGAGTATCACTAAACGCTAGCCTGGCTGCACTGCAACTTTAAGTACATTGAATGACTATGCCCAAAGTAGTGAGGCTGCGTGAAATTTACTGCACAATTACAGTTAAGCAAGAGAACTATAAACATGATTGCTTGACCGGAAAACAACAGCGGCTGACAATATTTTTTGATAACTCACCTAATGATCAATCACTGATTTATCTGGATCGATCCCCTTTCTGCAGCATCTCGAAGATTCAGCATAAAAAAAAAAGGCATGCAGAAGAAAAATAAATATGTGCAACTGTTTTTCACAAAGAATTGATCTCAGTGGCTAGCCTCGACTGAAACGTAAAAAAGTTACTGTATTTATTTAAACCTAGACATATATATACCTTTTTTTTTCAACTTTGTTTGCATCAAACTCTAAGGTCAGCTTATATTCGAGGATCTTGAAAAACGCACTATTTTTCATTGAGAAAAGGGGCACACAATTATTGAAAAAAATCTTGTTGTTGGGCTAGTTGGTAGATTTCAAAAAAACTAATTTGAGTGCAAACACACGACACGTTCACATAAATAAATGTTTTCTCTTTGTGAACACTGTCTTCATTCACTCTTTCGTTCGGCCTACATCCTATGCAAGGTTTTTTTTTTTTTTTATTTTGCCGGCTTCGGATTTTTCGGGGGTCAGCTAGGATTGGGGGTCGGCCTAGATTGGAGTATATACGGTAAATACTCGTACAGACAAATAGGACTTCTTCACCATCATGGATGGATCACCTGAGGACTCCGGCATTGCCTCTTTCGACTTTTCCAGCTTTTTGCTGCTGCTGCCTTGCAATAGGTTATTTAGAGACAATGGTATATTAAACATGTGAACTTGTAAATATACTATGATATATCTTCTCTGGCTAACTGCATCTGTGCATGGCATCGTTGGGTTTTGCAATGTCCCAGGCATTATTGTAGTAAGGCTCCATTGCAAGGTGACACTGCAGTGGCTCTAAACACGTTTCTTTGTAGCGCCACTTGGTAGTCGCTGACCTACACAAAGAAAAGAAAAATGAACAATAAATGTGTTGCAAGCTGCACAGACAAGTGCTTAAGTTGTGTAGGCACAGTCAACGTCTGATTTGCCAGACCGCCTGGGGACTGCAAAGCTATCAAAAGAACAAATAAAACAAATAGAGAAGTGATGACAGACAAATGCACGTCTTTTGCTGCGATTAGGAGATGAAATGACCACAGTCACATTATGTGCATGTGTGCAAGTACACTAAGTGTAATGAAGTGCATGTGTGATAGTAACACATAAATATACTACCGTATATACTCGCATAATGATCGCACTCGCGTCATGATTACACTACTAAATTTTGTTGTCTAAATGCGATTTTTTTACCCGCGTAATGATCACACCCCGAACTTGCCGCATCAATATGTCGTGTGCCAATTCTAGCCGATGATCATCGCCTTTATTATCTGTCAAATGAAACTAGCAAACTGTATGCACCAAAGATATTCCTAATTTTTGCCCACCGTTGGCGGAAACGTGCCATTTAGGATTGCAGTAAAGGCAAATGCCGCAGTTTTAACTGAATGCCTGCCATGTGTTTTTATGTCTGTGGCAGCTGAACGCGCCTATCATTGTTTCTGTAATCTGAAAATAGGCATCACTACGCTAATGCCGTAGATTTACTAATTTAAATGAAAGCATTCCTTATTTAGATTGAAGAAACTGTTCTGACGCACGTGACGTATTCAGAACCTCTATAACTGACGAAAAAAAGAAAAAAAAATGCGGTCGCTTCGCTCAGTCAGCTGCCATGTTTGTTTTGACATCTCGCACTGTTACCGCGGCGGCCGCCTGTTGGTCGACCTGTGTTCATCCCGCAGCAATGTTTGTTTTCCTGAGACCACGTTTTTTTTTTTGTGTGTGTGTGTGTGTGCTTTGTGAGCGTCTTGGTAGGTGTTCTGTGATCGTCTGTTGAAGAACCGTTTCGCCATGGGGCGGTATGCGAGCTTTACTGCCGCGTTCAAGCTGAAGACGCTTGACTACGCGCTGGAACAGGGCAACCGCACTGCCAGCAGACATCGTCAGCGAAATCCGGATCCGCTATTGGAAAAAAACAGCACGACAAGCTCATGGCTACTAACAGCACGCGTCGGGCTTTCCACGGACCCAAATCTGGCAAGCTCCCGGACATTAAAAAGGCAGTCCTCGAATACGTGAAGGACATGCGCAAGGACGGTTTTGCAGTGTCGTTAGACATGATAGGGACACAGGCACACACAGTTTCCAGGCGGCTGGGAATAGCCACAAAGGACTTCCGCGCCAGTTCTGGCTGGACGACACACTTCATGTGGCGGAATGGACTGTCGCTGAGGCGGCGAACGTCGTTGTGCCAGCGACTTCCATCTGCATACGAAGACAAGGTGATCGATTTCCACAGGTTCGTCACGAGGATACGCCAGAAGAAGGCTTCCTGCTGTCACAGATAGGCAACGCCGACCAAACGCTGTTAACGTTCGACATGCCTCGAAGCACCACTGTGAATGAGAAAGGTGCTCGAAGCGTCCTCGTGAAAACCTGTGGTGCGGAGAAGCAGCGATGCACAGTGATGCTTGCAGTGACGGCAGACGGGCGGAAGCTGCCGCCGTATGTTGTTCTGAAATGAAAAACAATTCAGAAGGGAAACTTTCCTCGTGGCATCCACATCCCCGCTCAAGTTAAAGGGTAGATGACGGCAGACCTCATGGTCGATTGGATCAAGACGGTTTGGGGGCAAAGAGCAGGAGCACTTTTCCTTCACTTCTTGTGCTGAACAGCTTTCAAGGCCATCTCGTTGACATTGTTCGTACCGAGCAGAAGGAGTGGCGCACAGAAATCGCAGTGATCCCTGGTGGTCTAACTTCGCTGCTACAGCCTCTGGACGTGTCACTGAACAAACCGTTCAAGGACAAGATCCCAAGGCTGTACGCAGAGCGGATGGCGGCGAGCTACCACGATTTCACGCCAAGTGGAAAAATCAGGAGACCGTCCATGAAAGTCCTCTGCTCATGAATTCTCGAAGCGTGGAGTACCATTTCCGACAAGGTGGTCATCAAGAGCTTTAAAAAGGCTGGCATTTCCAACGCGCTCGACGGAACGGAAGATGACCGTCTGTGGGACAGTGAAGACCCTGCAAACATGGAATCGTGCGGCGACGACACTGACGCCAGTGACGCTTCAGAGTCTGAGTGAATGTTATGGGGTCAGAGAGGTAAAAAATAAAAGGGTAGTGTGCCAATGCATGTAGCACCTGCGTAATGCGTGCATTTTATTACAAAGGTAAGCCTTAATTTACTTTTATTTTTGGTTATGTTCATGATAGTTATCGTAAGAATTTTGATTAGCGACTTTTTGTGTTTTCAGAGCTCGGAATATTTTTTTAGGGAAAATTTATTCCGCGTAATGATCGCATCCCGAAGTTGGAGACAATTTAAAAAAAAAAAGTGTGATCATTATGCGAGTATATACGGTACACTTCTAAATGTGGCCCCTTTCCACCACTGCTAAAAACGACGAACAATACTAGCGAAACATGCCACAAAAAAGCAGGAAGTTCTGTAGAAAAAACAAAACAATGGTGGCCACGGAAAGCTACAGCTTTCGGGGGGCGGCCACACAGTGCTCATAAGCAATGCAGCTGCATTGGTCGCTTAGACAGGTAATCAAGATAAAAAGTTCGAAATATTCTGTTGCAAAAGGCTTCGTCGTTAACACCGACCTGACTACACCCACTGCAGGCCAAATGCGTCTCTTGTGTTCTACCAATGAATCGAGTCTTATGCTAGTTGCTGCAACGCTACGGAAACTTCGTCTCATCTGCCCACCTAACTGTGTCTACCCCTTGGCGTGTGCCTTCTCTTCGAATTCAGTCGGTAATTCTAGGTGCCAGCGGCTAACCTGCCTACGCACAACATGCTTCGCCCATCTCCTTGATTTTGACTAAGATGGCAATTAAACACGTTTGTTCTATGATGCACTCTGTTCTGTTGTCCTTTAAGGTTGCACCAATCATTGTTCTTTCCAATGCTGATGCTGAACGCTACATAGTCCACAATTTTAGGCATGGTTTTAACATGGGATGTTTGTGCGCCACACAAGAAATGTTGCATTGAAACGGTCAGCAAATATTCGCGAAGAAGTAGCCATTAGTGAGAATGTCTTTGCAATTAAGAGATCAGTGAATACCAATTATGACCTTTTTGCTGGTGAAGATATTGCAAAAGAGAGAGCATTTTCCTTTTGAATGTTCCTGACACAAGAATTCATGCTCTGCTGCGTGTAGTGCAGTAACATATTTCACACAACATTACAACAGTCTCATCTACAGAACTACAACGCTTACTTTATATGTTGAAAAAATGCCTCAGGGCCTCTGGAGATTTAGCAATACTAGTGCCACACATGGGCACTTTTCATCGTAATCAGGGTGAATCTGGATTAGGCTCAATTTGGATCATGCGCCGGTCAACACTCATAGCCGTGATCTGCTCCCTTCAATCAACAATTGTTGCCACCACACCGGATGGGGTTTCCGGATTGGGTTTGAAGCAGATGGTGAAATGCCAATCGAGAAACCAGATCACAATCAACTTGATGCTGATGAGGCCTGATCATGATTAACCCTGCCAATACCAAGTGCATCTTATGTACCACGTTGTTCTGATACACACAAAAATCAGATTTGTACCAGTCAAATGCAAACACGGCCCTAATGCAACCCTTCTGAAAACTCGAGAGAGTGCTGACATATAGATAGCATAGCAAGCCAATTAGTAATTAATTTGTGCAATAATACAGTTGGAGCTAAGATAACATTTTCTTTTGTCTCTTAGAGATACACCCTCTATTACTACAAAAATAGCAAAGAAGATGTGTTGCATATTTTTTAAGTGAAACCCCATTTGGGCCTTACAACGCTAAAAGTTACTGCAAGCAGCACCTGATTTGGATTGCGCCTTATTCGCTTAGCCCCCAATTGTCATGAATCATATAACAACTGCTAGGACTCAAGCGACTATATGGTTATAAAGGTGCAGGGCTCCAGAAATTTTGACCACCTGGGGGTGTTTAACGTGCACCCATAGAGTTTCATACAATAAAACCTAGAGAGGAATCTGGCGCTGCGATCGTGTACCCTCATGGGAATTATGGGAAGTACAGGATTCGGATTTGATAGTGTTAGCCAGCGAACTGTCAGCGGATCTTTTTCTACAGCTTCAGTTTCATTCTTCGCGTAGAGTGGGTAATGGGGTGGGTGCAAAGGACTGAAGCTGCGCCTTTGTTGTTCAAAGAAGCTGAAAACTGCTAGGTCTCTCAATTTACTGCAACCCTGCAGCTGTATAAGTCGTGTTTGACAGTTTAAGCGAAGTGTCCTCCACCCACCGCTGTGCATAGATGTAGCGTCCCATGCAAGCGCAGGATATTGCATCGAGTTCTTGTTTGTTGTTAGTGCATCTTGCCAAAACTCGTTCAAATCAACTGCAAAACGACGGTGACGCAAAGTAGATGCACCGCCACGCTCTTCTTCTGACTCGACTTCACAAGAGCACGAGAGGCGCGTTGGGGGCAGACGTCGAACAGACGCGCCTGGCATCGCAGCAGACGAAACGTTAGGTGTTTCTCACTTAAAACTGTGCTGTTATTCCCATAAATAGATATTGCATACTTTCGAGGGCAAAAGAAGAATTTTTGTTTTGAAATGTTGTAAAGAATAATTCATTAAATCTTGATGCCAAATCTGGAACGCAATGGCAGAGCAATGCATACCCTGCTGGTTAAATTTCTCCAGGTTTCGCTTCTACCACCCAGTCACAAAACCATTTTTCAATAAAGTTTGCGTACTAAAAAAATGCAGCAAGTTTCAGTTAGACATAACTTCATATTACTTTGTTTTACGCTCAGCAAACAAGTGTCGTGAATCTCAAGAATGTGATCCATCCGAAGCAGATCCGAAGCCTGTACTTCCTATCATTCCCATGGGGGTACAAGCGCCGCTGAAGGAGCTTGCGTAGACACTAGCGCCAGATTCCGCTCTAGGTATCATTGTATAAAGTCTATGCGTGCACCTAAATCTCGGCAATGGGACCTCTAGCATTTTGCCTTCCCCGAAATGGAGCGCATTCTATCCCATAACCATTGAGTCAGAAGTCGAACCCAATAACCACTAGAGTATATTGGAAGGTCTTGATCGCTTCTAAAGAAACAACACTAGAAAGAATACAATGGCTTGCATCTCGCTTTATATGTTCAAGATACCTAAGAGTCAGTCATAGCAATGTTACAAGTATGTGATCTAGAGGCGCAGCAAATAAGTAGATTTCGAAGTAGATTAAATTTTATTTTTCGGTAGAGAAAGATGATTTTAAAATTGAGCGAAACAACTATCTACAACTGCCTGGAAAATGAAGTGAGAGGACAAATCATACACAACAAATCAGTATATTACAGTGCACCAACAAATATACACTGAACTTTTTTTTTCCTGAGGCATGAAATCAATTGATTGATGTGGTAAATATAAATGATGTTAATAAATTTATGTGCTTGATGTATATTTATGTGATTTACCATGACAATTAACCTGAATGCTATTTATTGTTATAACAATTCAAATGTGTCTGATTGTTTGGTAAGAGAGCTTTTACATACTGCACTCAGAGCTCGATATCATGAACTCGAAATAACGAAATACTGGTTATAACAAAGTTAATGAGAAAAAGTGTTGCCATGGATATAGTGTTAGGAATAAACCTTTATACGGAATTTTCAGATATAACGAATCTATTATCATGTAAGATACACTTTGTTATGATAAGTCTGAGTGTACTCATATAAGTGGATGTCTAAGTCATTTTTGTAAGCCGTATAATTATGTGCCTACTTATGCGATACAGAGTGCCAAACCTTTCTGTAATGACCCTTGAGAGAGGATGAACAATATATTCTAAGAATAACTAAATTACCCAAGGACACTGCCACATGGCAATCTCAGTCAACCCGTAGAACGAAAAAAAAAAGGTGCTCGCCTGTGTGCATCCTGCAATGCCGCACCAAGTTGCATCGTTGGCTGAATGCCTTGGAGCAGTGCTCGCACCGGTACGGCCGCTCGCCCGTGTGCGTCCGCATGTGGCGTTCCACAAGGCTGCTGGCAGCTGCCGTGTACGAGCACAGGCTGCACCCGAACCGACGAGACAGCCTCTGTGGCAGCAGGTGCGGCTCGCCAATGTTGGCCACAGTCAGGTCAGCGAGATTTCCTAATGGAGAGAAACACGAGTATGTACAAAATTCAGTAAAAGTGAAGCTTTCGGTGCAAGAAAAAATTGCACTCAATTTGCTTCAAGTTCCTTTTCTGTGCTTTCTTTTTCTATTTTAGCGCAAAATTTTCCTGCGTAGAATGAACCAACTAGCCCCTCAAAATGTCCTGATGAACCTTCGGGCTTGTTGGCTTTGCATTGCAATATAGAAACAGCCCAATTTTTACCAAAGAACAAAAGAAGGCAGAAGACATGAAGCCCTATGCACTCGCAAAAACATTGAAATCCATGCAGATGAAATCCATGCTTACCATCATGTATCAGCGAGGCATCTATCATTTAGTCAGAGAAAGAACTGCCATTTCTAAAGGACCACATGAAATTATGCCATAAAGTCATGCTTTAATGTTTATTTTGACAAAAACTTTTTAGGTCATGCATACCTCTCGTTTGCAACCAAAGTTCACGTGAAAGCAGCGTTTTTCTGTGTGATTTCGCCTGGTACCCGTGTAAAAGCCACGCTATTTCTATTTCATAAAACAAGAGTTAAATTTGTTCTGAACTCTTCCAACGATCATTAAAAACTGCACCTACAACATTCAAAAACACATTTTGAATTATGTTTAGATGGAAGATTGGTATTCACATAGGAAACCCATATTAGGGCTATGTGAGGTGATCGTACAAAGATTATGTTTCATTATACTTTGCACATGTATAGCCAGCTCATAAGCCGAGATGTTAAATAGGATAAGTTCAATGTCCTGGCAGCTTTTCTTGGCAACAGTATCACAAGATAAACAGCAAATTATAGATGTATTGGTCTCCATAACAACTGAACTGCACAAAACAGGCATGCTGCAAGGTTTGAAATAAAAAAATATAGCTTCAAATGCAGAGGTTGCTTTGCAGGTAAGGTCACCTCAAAGCACATATATCCAGAAAATCATGCAACTGCAAATCAAGTAAAGCAAAACATCATTGTTTTTATAAATGCCGATTGGTGTGAACAGGAAATACATCATGTTGCTAGTGCTCAAAGCAAGTACATCTAGGACATTGGTATATGCAGTAGTAATAGAGTAGTAATAGATTTGGCATTCAATATAAAACTGTGAGCCCAATGGCCAAATGACAGCTCTAATACCACGAAAGACGAAGGGGAAAGAGGACACTTTTGGCATGAACAAAAACAAAAAGATTTCCATTACAGCAATGGCAACTCAACTGAAATAGTTAAAAAAGCTATTAGAGAAAAGAATTGAAAACCTGCACACTGGAAGCAACTATCTTACACGTGCTTGCTGTCGAAAGCCGTTAAAAACAATGGTTTCATTGTAGCTCATAACAAAAACCACAAAAAAAGCAATGATCTTCAGTACACTTTTGCCAATATGAGAACTTTGAGGCAATATATAAAAATTTACATTTGCCCTACGGCAGCAATAAGTTATGTACCTAATGAACACACTATATCCTTAAAACGTGTCAAGTTTGAAAACGCTGCTTGCATTAGTTTTGGAAAAAAAAATGTGGAATACGTAACTTATTTTAAACTGTCGTAAAATTAGACATTTTTAAAAGCTAATTTCTTAAGGTCTTCAAACTTGAAACCGTATGAATTCATTCTTCATTAGACATGCATTTCAGGTAAAAAATATCTTCCTTGAAACAAGAATATTTGACTTTTTATAGCATCTGCAATTTTCGAAAATGACATGTGACGAAATTGGTGCCTCCATGTTGGTGAAGTTTGATATTTTTTTTTTCTCGTAAGTTATGCCATTAATCATAAAACGAAGTTGACTTTTGGGCTACCTGGTGAGAGGTGCACGAAATATAAAATACTCAATGAAATCTAAACTATCAACTTTTGGACCCGTGTCGATCTCTCGTGGAATCACCCTACTGTAATATTGATTAAAATATTTCAGGCACTTCAATATTGACGCAGGCTTAATTATAAGGTTAGCATGTAGTAGCACCTCTGGAAAGCTGTATTCTGACAGTGCACTTTTTTATTCTGGATACACAAGACAAAATGAGCAATCACATGTTAGAGCAATAGAATCAGTCCTTTTTACAGGTTCAACTACAGCAACCAATAACAGTTCTCTGCTGATATAAGTGCTCACAACCAGGACAGCTTCAAAATGAGATTGTGTCGCATGGATGCTTTGCACAAACATTTTCTTTCACAAATGAGTTTTTCAACACAACACACACACACATGTACTCTCACGGCGATCCGAAACAGCACTCACAAATTTTCACTACACTACATCACTAAGTTGAAGAAAATACAGAAAATAAATGGTCCGGCTCACTACCTTCAGGTAAGTAGGCAAAAGTAAAGCCTAGCTGTGACACTTCAACAGGCTAGAGACACTGGTAGCACGCAGGAAAAACCATGATTCAGCAGCTGCAGTCCCAGACACTCACCGCTGTAATGACTCTCAGGCAAGTATTTTCAGGACTAACTTCATGCAATGGCATAGGCTTGTAGAGAGAAGTATGCCATTTTTTTTTTGTTTCACACAATTCTATGCGCCAAACTTTGTATACATGACAAGCACACATGAGGGGTTAGAACTACCCCGCTTCCCAGAACCAAATGTGGAATATGATGCCGACGTCCCAGGCACGAGCTTGGTATGGAGTCTAGGTCAGCACAGAACACAAGTGGTGTTGCTACACCCCCAGTGATCTGAAAATGAACATTGATGGGTTAATTGAAAAGGCATGCAGTGAGAAATTAAAACAGCACCTAATGTGCAGTAAAACAGCACTGTAAAGCACACATTCATTTTGCCTGCTGCTCAAGAACCCGGATCATTTAATGATGATATGATGACATGAGGGGCTAAACGTATTTTGCACACCCTTTCGTGTGACTAGAAATCAAGCGTCAAGCATACAGAAATTTCAATCTCCCCCATACTAGAGATACATATGGGGAACGCTTTATACAGTTTTCAGGAGCAAAAGTCTGGAATAAACTACCAGCAGAAATAGAACAACCAAAAAATTTTTCATTTGTGCTGAAAAAATACTAGTTTAGTCAGAACGATATGGCTTGAGGGTAGACAGTCAGAATGTCATTTTATTTTTGCTTGCCAGTAGTTTGCTGAAACTTGCTAAAAAAACAGTTTTCCTCGAGGCTGAACATGTAAATTTTACTTGAATATTATTGCATGAAATTACACTGTTTTACTGTATTTCCATTCTTACCAAGAATTGTAACTCTGCAATTACCGATACATTTGCTTTCCCTTTGTACGCTTGTGGAATTTAAAATGTATAATGATTATATCCATACACATTCTGCTATCTCTTGTACATATAAATCTGATTTTTTATTTTTCATTGGACCCTCTACTAACCTTTGGCTATGAATCCAACCAGTTATCGTATTTTTGTATCTGATGCTTTCAAATAAAGAATTGATTGATTTAAAAAAAAAGAACACCATATGATTATGAAAGACGCCGTAGTAAAAGGCTCTGGGTATTTCGACCACATGGGGTTCATTGAGGTCCACCCAAATCTGAGCACACGGGTTTACAGCATTTTTGCCTCCATTCAAAAAGCAGCCGCCACCGCCGGGATTCAATCTCGCGACCTGCGGGTCAGCAGCCGAGCACCTTAGCCACTAGACCATCGCGGCGGGGCAACCGGGAAAACTTATTCTGATAATTTTGTTACCTACTGGTCACATATTTCAAATGCAGACAAGCGTGCAAAGATCACAACTGCGTCAGAACAAATAGATGAAGAAAAGAATAGCCAAATATTTCAATCTACAGGTTACAATTTATGTAGGTGACGTGTTTAAATAATCTGAGTAATTAATCCCAGAGATAATACAAAATGCAAAAATACAACAAACTTATGCACACACACATAAATAAAATGCCATTATTCTAAAGTCATAGCAATTTGAAAAATGAGTGGTACAGTCAGCAGAACATTGCCTGGAGGCCCCTGAAGTTGTCAGTCCTGCAAAGCATATTGAAGCTTTTGTACAGGAATGCTGATGCGCTACACTTCGGGGACAAGGTTGCCTTCAAAGGGACTGACAACCAGTAAGACTGTGCCATCAGAAACTAGTGTAAATAGGAAGATTCTGTATTATAGAAACAAAATTGAGCATTCTTTTCATGATTTTGATGGTATTTGTATTTTTAGACTGGGTTTGAAAGTAACAAAAATTGCCATGTCTTGCTGTCTGGCATACAAGCCTTGGTGTAGAGAGAATGAGCCACTCGGATTACCATATGTGGGCTGCTGTTGTTTAGATGCACCACAACACATTCTGAATATTACAATCCTTATATTGTAAGGAACTGCTCGTTTACTCAATGTATATTACAAAGTCAAAGAAGGTGGTGCAGAGAAGCGGTGCCACCTTTGTGGTGACAGGTAAAACCATGTCAAGTGCAGCGCTTAAGTGCAAGGAGAACGCATTGGCAGGAAACCACAGTACACTAACCACAACTGTGCTCACCTACCACTGTTTTCAGCATGTGTTGCATGTATCGCTCAGTCAGCATTGCCGAACCACAAATTCTGAAGAAACAAAAAACTCTTTCTTGACATTTTCGGCACAACTCTTCGATGAGAAACTCTGAGTGATAAGCACTAGCTTCTTCAAACATTCCACTTCCGAGTACCTCCACTCTACAAGAGAATTCATTTATAAACGTATATTTTATTTGGGTTCTACTAATTGTACACAGCACTTTCCACCAGGCACTCATTCTTTTTTGTTTTTCTCTCTGACTGGATGCTTTTGGCTACTGACGATGTCATCCTGAATTTCCGAGCCTATTTCGCTCTGGCAGCTCTCTGGAAGTTTTTCATGGTAGCGGACAATGAAAATAGAGGATGAGCACTTGAAAGCGTTGCGCTCTGTGAAGGCTCAATAAACCGCAACACGGGCAGAGTAGTTTAACTTGCTCAATCAGAAACAGTTGCCTTTGGCTAATAATAAGAGTAATACAGTAGACTCTCTTAAAATGAAATCTGAAGGGACTGAATAAATATGTTGCATTTAACAAAAGTTCTGTAGCATATTTACTTTTATAGGGAGTCTAATGCAATAATATTAATAATAATAATAATATTATTATTAATAATAATAATACCTTTACTTCCACCAATACATGCTTTACTGTGCCCTCTGCTTCCAACACACTGAAGATTGCAGTGGTGGCCAGGAAATACAGTGAAAATATTTACAAGCACAGATCAAAACACACAATACATCAATCACAAATACACTAAATGCAAAATTTATGCATGGCAGCACTGCTGGTAAGTCTTTCTTTAGGCAGGCAATTTGTGAAGGTGCTCTTCGATGTCAGGCTTTTATTACCTTGTTTTGGCCTTATTGTCTATAACACTGTTCTGCATTAGCAAGATAGTGTGATACAAAGGGCGATGAGCATTTGAAGCTTTTTTTTTTGATACGACGACTTTCTCTGCAAACAGCAGAGTACACTCGTGACTGCTGACCTTATTATTAGGCATATTTTCTCACTTGTTTTAGTGGTTCATTTTACAATGGTGGTATCTATTGTCACATCTATTCAATGAACTTGGTGTAGGAATATTCTCAGCAGCTAAAATGACTGCAAGAACTAGGCTTCACTCTGTGAATGGTTTGGGTATTTGAATAATGTTGAAACTCATGCCTACCAGCTGGGCAATCAATGTCAATGAAATTTATCTTATTTTAGATCTTAGCAAGCGCAGAGGAAGAAACACAAAAGGAGAGAGACATAAACAACATGGGCGCTGTTTGTAAAAGGACAAGATATATTTTACACAGAAATTTGGACTAGTTGGTAACTGTAGAACTTGTGCATGTTCATTTGTATTTGTTCCGTGGTGCTTTCTAAGATGCAGAAGTTTTACACTCCCCAACTAGCCAAAATTTCTGCATTAATAATTATCAATTTTTAATTATGCAGCCCTATTTAAGGCTATAGGAGGAATGATTGCATTATATTTGCTAGTAAGATAAGAAATGCAAGAAAATAGTAATGGCAAAACAAATCATACACACAACAGAACAACAATAAAAGTTAAGTAGTCGGCATGATTGGATCATGCTATTTAATTGCAGTTATGAATTACTTTAGCTGTAAGGTGTGGTTTTAGTGGTAGTGCACTGGGCAGAGACCACCCATTCTATTGAGCTCCTTTCATGTTCAATTAGGGTGCTTATTGACTACCATGCTTCTGGTTTGAAATTTAACAAGTGATCTCTGATGTACAAGTACATTTTTGCACATAAACTGCCTGCAGCTCGGGCCTCTTAATTCAGCACAGGGATCCGTAGAAAAGTAACAGCTTAAAATGATTTTTTAACTAGAAGTTCACGTAGGTTGCCGTGCGAGTTTAGAATAAATGTATATTCACAGCAACCAGCTGCGTATATATATAAACAACGTACGGATGTGCTCTCTGACAATCCCGTTTCTTAAGCCTCGTGAAGTGAAGACACAAAGCCAGCTACGAAGCCAGCAAGCCACGAGATGCAGTAATCCTCAAGCTGTCTATTTCACGGATATGGCCTATATTGCTAGACGGCCTACTCAGGCATGGCACTGAATGGGTCGAACGGTGCTTGTTGAGCTCTGCAAAGACAATGATATTGTTACACTTTTCATCCTGTGCTGAGCTATGCTAAACTTCGCAAAAGCGATTGTACATCTCAATGATACTGCTCATTAATACTGCTTCATCAGTTCAGCGCACCGAACAACCAGAAAAGCAGTGCACTAGTGGACTGATGATGTTCTTGGCATACAGCTCCAAGTGCTGCCATTCCAGTAGTGGTTTACATATAAACATAAATTCGTAATTAGCCAGCTGTAGAAACATTTGCTTTTGCAAGCTGTCTTGTCTTGGAGTTCCAGCCCGTGTATCCATGACATCATTTTACCTCACAGCCTAGACTAGTGAGCTGTAGTATGGCAATCGGTGGGTCGGCAGAACTCAAAGTCAAAGTGGACTACCATGTAACACTTCTTCTATGTTCAAAACAATTCAACCGTGGCACTGGCAAAGTAACAGGTTGTTCCACACTCTGCGCCATCAGAAGCCCCTTGTACAGATGGATTCGTACTCGTCTATAGCGGTGGCGCGCGTGGCGGTGAATGCTGCTGCTGTTCCCAGCTGCTACCTCATGTTGGCTATAAGCTTCTGTTATGTCTGAGTTATAACACAAAGATCTAGCCTGCGGTATAACTACGTTAGGCATCAATATAGCTTCAGTCGGCATATTTCTGTAGAAAACGGCGCCTGAGGAGGCCACCTGGCACTCTAGACGAACAATGTTGTTTGTTGGGTGAGTTGGAACAAGTCAATCATAATGTAGTGCAGCTGATTTTTCTTCCCGATTTCTTCTTCCTGGTTTTTATATTTTCTTGCTTTGCCAGTGTATATATACGCATGTCCCAATCTAATAAACTTTAGTTGGAATAATGAGCTGTGTCCTCGTTTCCTTGCTCGTTTGTTGTCTGCTTTTTGCACTGCACTACATTATGATTGACTCTAGACAAGTGTGATTGTATCTGTACACATTAATGAATAAAAGCTGATATCACGGCAGCAAAGAAACATCACTCCATAAAGTGGTATGCTGGGTCAGTTGGTACAACATAATGTGGAAAGCATCTTTGCTGTGAAGAGCTTCCTTCCTTCTACCTTGTTCGCTCATATATTTCCCCAAAACATCACTCTATTGCTGTCTCTTGTTGCTTGCACAAACAGGTCAAAAGATCATTATAAGTGATTCGACATTTTCATACTGATATCAGTTCTGTTCACACAGGCGGTTTTGAGAGGCTGCACTGAATTCAGGTTACCAGCACAACTAATTATTACGGACGAGCCTCCTAGAGTGCTATCTCGAAAATATGTATAATTAGCGCGCGAAAGGAGAATTCATGAAGTCATCATACCGCAAGCGGTTACAAGCGCACGAGTATGTTTTCTCGGAAGTTTGTACAATGTTCGAAAGATAATTTAGATGCAAGACAGTCAGTAGCGTAAACTTACGATACCGTGTTCTAATGAATATTTCCGACAGGGAGAGGCTTATTCCGTTCAGCGTTTTTCAGCAAGCATGACACAAGGCGACCGTAAATCATTCGTTGAATCAAGCTGTCAGCGCTATTGCGACTACATAATTTGTAGCGACAGAGCTTGACCGATAGCGGCTCAGCGGACGGTTATCTATCTCTGCGATTAGAGCCAGCGATCGAAACTGAGGTCTCCGAACTTTCACAGGCGTAAGTCGGCAGGCAGCACAGACACTGCGAAGCGGCGACCTGTTCTCGGCTTTCTGACAATACAGTTTTCGACGCAGAATGCGAGACACACGAGCGCACATTATTCAAACGGGGGGAGAGCACCGTGACAATTTGGGCCCGCGCCTGTAACAGCAGTCGACCTAAAAGTGACGCAGATCTTTCAAAACTCCCCCGGAGCCGTAATTACTCTATCAAGAACATTGCGCGACAGACGAAAGAGAGATGAGATGACGAAGTTTTACAAGTTGTTTATACTGCTGTACTCACTTCGAAGTTCCTGTCTCAAGTTACTTACGGCATTCTTTCTACGCTTCGATCGTTTGGAGCGCTAGATCACCTTGTCATCTCTACACGTACCTTCAGGGAGCCTTGGCGTAAGTTGCCTTACGTGATTTCGCTATCTACGCCGCAGTTTAGCTTTATCGCGAGGCTAATTTAAACGTTTAAAGCGCGCAACACTAGCTTGCATTTTTTTCCTAGGGGCGGCCATAGCGTGGTGTCGATATCAGTGGGAGAGGAGAGACACAACTGCAAGTTTCAGTTTTCGCTTCCGCTCTTCGGGGAAATGCTCGGAACCCAGCCTTCCCCGCTATAAACGCATACGCAAGAACGAAAGAAAAAGAGCATGCATATCTGTGTTACTCATTTCTGTAATAGAGCAACTGAGAACTGATATCTAAATGCTGCCGACAAACCACTCCGAGTTCAGGGGCTTGAAAGTGGTTTCTTTCTTGCCTGCACTACTCTCCTCGCAACTTATTTATTTCACGTGGGCAATGCCATCGCCAAGTGTTGAACGCAGACAGCATCTTTGAGCCAACCAGGATCTCGAACTTATAGCTTGCGCTGTCGAAAACTCGCAAAACAAAGTTAACAGTCAGATCAGTTGATCGCACTCCACAGACATGTGAAACAATATTAGAGCACGCCACCGCATGGCAACGCAGCTAGGGCACAAGAGAAAATACAACTAATATTCCTCGTATGCGGAATTGCCCCACCGCGGTGGTCTAGCAGCTAAGGCACATGGCTGCTGACCCGCAGATCGCGGGATTGAATCCAGGCTGCGGCGGTTTCATAATAAATGGAGGCGAAAATGCTGTAGGCCCGTGCGCTCATATTTGGGTGCACGTGAACAACCCTAGTAGGTTGATATTTCCAGAGCCCTCCTTCACATGGCGTCTCTCATAATCATTTGGTAGTTTTGGGACGTTAAACCCTACATATTAATCCATCGTGCGTGGAATAGTCGACCGACAGAAAGAAAGCTTAATTGTTTTTTATGATATAAAACATGAACTGCTGGCGGAATGAATGGTGCCGAAATGACGCGCGTGAAACGCCACAAGTATAGTGAACTCTAGTTCTAGTTCTTAACGCTCTTGTTTTTGTATTTTCAAAGGTTGCCTTGTGGCTTTTATTTTAAAACACCGTTCAGCAAGTCCGCCAGTTTTGCATGGGCTGCATCAATGGGTTCCGGCGCTGTTGCAAAGTTGCATGTAAGAGTGTAAATTAAAGACTTACGTGGCTTTTTCGCCTTATTACAAACTGGCAGTTGACCAATAATTCCCCGTATACTACCTGAAGGCATCAGTCTGCCAAAACGGGACCCTCGCCATGAAGCTTATTTCCTTCATTCATATGATAGTAATATATAGGAGGGCGTGAGCCAGGAAGTAAGGGGCTTCGGCGGCTGCACTTTGGATGGAGGCGAAAATGCGAAAGGTTTGGGTGCACGTCAAAGAACCCCAGGTGGTCTGAATTTCCGGAGGCCTCCACTACGGCGTCTCTCATAATCATATGGTGGTAAGTAAGGGGTGAGAGGGGAGGTTAAAGCACATGTAGCATAGCCATGTTGACGTCACACAGGACACACGTGTGCACATGTATAGCACAGTCGTGTACACTATATGTGTATTATAGTACAGCGAAGGGTTGGGAAGAGAGAAGAGAGTAAGGAGGGAAAAAAGGACGTAGGGACGGCGAGTCACCGCATCCCAAATGAAGTTTCCATACGCCTAGCTCCTGTGGGCGCACAGAGCAGGCCGTACGTTTGGAACGGCAGCGCTAGCTTGCCCGTGACACCCAAGGGCAGATGAATGACTGCTCCATACTGAAATTTTATATATCTGTCACGTTCTGTTAAAAATGTTTTCTTCCCTTATGTGCATACCATGCGGTGGTAGAATGAGATTCGGGCTGAGCTTAACGCTCATATGGTACACTGGACAAGAACTATCAGCTCAGATGGGGGGGGGGGGGGGGGGGGAGGCGCAAAATAACATAAGGAGCTAGCGAAATGAGATTTCTTTTTGGGGTATATTGATTCCGGGCAAAATTAATGTTTCCTTATAGTTGCGGCCTCTCGTAGCGGTAAGCCCCGCCGCGGTGGTCTAGTGGCTAAGGTACTCGGCTGCTGGCCCGCAGGTCGCGGGATCGAATCCCAGCTGCGGCGGCTGCATTTCCTATGGAGGCGGAAATGTTGTAGGCTCGTGTGCTCAGATTTGGGCGCACGTTAAAGAACCCCAGGTGGTTGAAATTTCAGGAGCCCTCCACTACGGCGTCTCTCATAATCATATGGTGGTTTTGGGACGTTAAATCACACATAATATTCGATCAAATTAATCTCGTAGCGGGGATTCACCTGTTTGCAAGGTGCTCCTAATACTTCCTGCTGGAAAACGTACTCGTAAAAGTTGCCGCGCTTCTCGCGGAAGTTCAGAATTTTTTTTTTTACCAGTAGATCTCCGCAAACTCTATATAACCGAGAATACTCTTACTATATGGACGTTGTTAACGGGATAAGAAAAAAAAATGCTACAATCTGGAGGAGGTTGGATGCGCCTTAAGTCTGGAAAAACTCTGCTTACTTAAAAGGTTGGTTTTGTGCCAAAAACTGGCATTGTAGTGTGGAGGACTTCAAACTCGTCAGAGAGGTTGTCGTGGGGTGGAAGGTATATTTGACGTACGCCCAAAAAGACAATGATCGCCGCGTTGCTGGGCGTGCGTCGAATCACATATAATTTTCTAACTGAATGGTCGGAAATAAATCCGGGATATATAGCCGTCACGATAGGGACGGCACGGGTCTCGGGACGCTGAAAACAAAAAAAAACAAACAAAAAAAGCAAAAAAAGAAAAGCCGGGACAGTCTCACGGAGTCTGGGATGGTTGGTCACCTGGGCCTGCCTTGACAGGACGGTGTTTTATCGGCTGGCTGACGTGACACCGACCACAAATGGGAAAATTTGTCATTAATATGTACTTGGCTTAGACATTCTGGAATAGCAAGTACGTGCATTGCTCGGAGTATAGCGTGTTCCACGTATGTGCAGGGAACGTACTTCCATGACTCTACATTACAGCGCTGATTGATCAAAGCTGATTACCATACCTTTCTATATGCACTAAATAATTCTTGTGTACACGATTGCTGGCGGAACGTCGGCACTTTTGACTGTGCGATGTGCTGAGAAAGTCAGACACAAGTGTGCGGCCCACGGGACGGCGTTATGCTCTCCCATAGTAGAGTACCAAGTACTATATATATTATAAATTCATTAACCACTTTTGGAGGCGAAACTCCCTAAGCCGTTCGAAGCACGAAGAATGTCCCAACTCATGCGCCTGTCTTCGACAGCTGCGGGTCAGGAACTCCTCTCACACATAGGTCTTCCTATCCCAACTCAAATCAACGAAGCAGAACCATTACCGCAACACCTTCACGCTAAAATCACAGTGCTACCCTTCCCCAGGAACATGCACCCGGTGCACAATCAGGCTCGAAGAAGGGCACGAGCTCAATCCTTACTAAAAGCAGCCAACCTACACGCGACAGACGTGGTTTTCGTAGACGCCGCTAAATACGTGGACAAACCCTACTTTGCAGCTCTGGCGGTCGCCCCAGACGGAAAAGCTCTTAATGATCTTACCGTAAAAACTCGGAAAGCCTGCGAGGCTGAACAAGTGGCCATTGCCCTCGCTCTAGCACTCCCTCAGCGCGACACAATATTTACCGACTCTAAACCCGCTGCACTGGCATACCGCCGCGGTACACTTTGCCAGGCGGCATTAAGAGTTCTAGCATCTGTTCAGATAACTGTAGATAAGCATATCCACTGGTTCCCTGGTCATGAAGGGATCAACATTCAACCAGGGGTCCCCAACGGTAATGAGCTGGCCCATAACCTCGCGCGTGATCTTACGTGCCGCGGGGGGTCGCGGTCCGGCTCACTGGCCGGGGACACCGACACGCACCGGGAGCCACTCCTATCATATCATGAAATTTGCTCGCACTATAAGTTATTTAGAAAGGAATTCCCCTCACCTCACTCAGCACTAAATAAAGCACAACAATTAACGCTTCGACTGCTGCAAACGCACAGTTACCCCAGCCCCTATATCTACAGCAAATACCTACCAGATATAAGGCCAGAATGCCCCAAATGCCAAAATTCAAGGTGCGATTTAAGTCACATGCTGTGGCAGTGTCCCGTGCTAAACGCTAGCTTCGGGTCC